>NC_088418.1:14473341-14650841 GCF_034236695.1 Oncorhynchus nerka
GAAGAACCCCAGGGTGGATATGTGCTTAAAAGAGAGTTTAAGGAGAACCCCAGGGTGGATATGTGATTAAAAGAGGGTTTAGGGAGAATCCCAGGGTGGATATGTGCTTAAAAGAGTGTTTAGGGAGAACCCCAGGGTGGATATGTGATTAAAAGAGGGTTTAGGAGAACCCCAGGGTGGATATGTGCTTAAAAGAGGGTTTAGGGAGAACCCCAGGGTGGATATGTGCTTAAAAGAGTGTTTAGGAAGAACCCCAGGGTGGATATGTGCTTAAAAGAGGGTTTAGGAAGAACCCCAGGGTGGATATGTGCTTAAAAGAGGGTTTAGGAAGAACCCCAGGGTTAGATATGTATGTGCTTAAAAGAGGGTTTAGGGAGAACCCCAGGTGGATATGTGCTTAAAAGAGGGTTTAGGGAGAACCCCAGGGTGGATATGTGCTTAAAATAGGGTTTAGGGAGAACCCCAGGGTGGATATGTGCTTAAAAGAGTGTTTAGAAGAACCCCAGGGTGGATATGTGCTTAAAAGAGTGTTTAGGGAGAACCCCAGGCTGGATATGTGCTTAAAAGAGGGTTTAGGAGAACCCCAGGGTGGATATGTGCTTAAAAGAGGGTTTAGGAGAACCCCAGGGTGGATACGACCCTGCCTCACACAGGAAGCGGCGCAGGTCCTAATCCAGGCACTTGTTTCATCTCCCGTCTGGATTACTGCAACCCTGTTGGCTGGGCTCCCTGCCTGTGCCATTAAACCCCTACAACTCATCCAGAACGCCGCAGCCCGTTTACAACCTTCCCAAGTTCTCTGGATACTGGCTTCCAGTTGAAGCTCGCATCCGCTACAAGACCATGGTGCTTGCCTACGGAGCTGTGAGGGGAACGGCACCTCAGTACCTCCAGGCTCTGATCAGGCCCTACACCCAAACAAGGGCACTGCTTTCATCCACCTCTGGCCTGCTCGCCTCCCTACCACTGAGGAAGTACAGTTCCCGCTCAGCCCAGTCAAAACTGTTCGCTGCTCTGGCCCCCAATGGTGGAACAAACTGCCTCACGACGCCAGGACAGCGGAGTCAATCACCACCTTCCGGAGACACCTGAAACCCCACCTCTTTAAGGAATACCTAGGATAGGATTAAGTAATCCTTCTCACCCCCCTTAAAAGATTTAGATGCACTATTGGTGGCTGCTCCACTGGATGTCATAAAATGACCAATTTGTTTGGATAAGAGCCTGCTAAATGACTAAATGTAATGTTAAATGTAATGTAAATGGATATGTGCTTAAAAGAGTGTTTAGGAAGAACCCCAGGGTGGATATGTGCTTAAAAGAGGGTTTAGGAGAACCCCAGGGTGGATATGTGCTTAAAAGAGTGTTTAGGAAGAACCCCAGGTGGATATGTGCTTAAAATAGGGTTTAGGAAGAACCCCAGGGTGGATATCTGCTTAAAAGAGTGTTTAGGAAGAACCCCAGGGTGGATATGTGCTTAAAAGAGAGTTTAGGGAGAACCCCAGGTGGATATGTGCTTAAAAGAGGGTTTAGGGAGAACCCCAGGGTGGATATGTGCTTAAAAGAGTGTTTAGGAAGAACCCCAGGGTGGATATGTGCTTAAAAGAGGGTTTAGGGAGAACCCCAGGGTGGATATGTGCTTGAAAGAGTGTTTAGGAAAAACCCCAGGGTGGATATGTGCTTAAAAGAGGGTTTAGGAAGAACCCCACGGTGGATATGTGCTTAAAAGAGTGTTTAGGAAGAACCCCAGGGTGGATATGTGCTTAAAAGAGAATTTAGGGAGAACCCCAGAGTGGATATGTGCTATAAAGAGTGTTTAGGGAGAACCCCAGTGTGGATATGTGCTTAAAAGAGGGTTTAGGGAGAACCCCAGGGTGGATATGTGATTAAAAGAGGGTTTAGGGAGAATCCCAGGGTGGATATGTGCTTAAAAGAGTGTTTAGGGAGAACCACAGGGTGGATATGTGCTTAAAAGAGGGTTTAGGGAGAACCCCAGGGTGGATATGTGCTTAAACGAGGGTTTAGGGAGAACAACCAGGGTGGATATGTGCTTAAAAGAGGGTTTAGGGAGAACCCCAGGGTGGATATGTGCTTAAAAGAGGGTTTAGGAAGAAACCCAGCGTGGATATGTGCTTAAAAGAGGGTTTAGGGAAAACCCCAGGGTGGATATGTGATTAAAAGAGGGTTTAGAGTGAACCCCAGGTTGGATATGTGATTAAAAGAGGGTTTAGGAAGAACCCCAGGGTGGATATGTGCTTAAAAGAGGGTTTAGGGAGAACCCCAGGGTGGATATGTGCTTAAAAGAGGGTTTAGGAAGAACCCCAGGGTGGATATGTGCTTAAAAGAGGGTTTAGGGAGAACCCCAGGGTGGATATGTGCTTAAAAGAGGGTTTAGGGAGAACCCCAGGGTCGATATGTGCTTAAAAGAGTGTTGAGGAAGAACCCCAGGGTGGATATGTGCTTAAAAGAGGGTTTAGGGAGAACCCCAGGGTGGATATGTGCTTGAAAGAGTGTTTAGGAAAAACCCCAGGGTGGATATGTGCTTAAAAGAGGGTTTAGGAAGAACCCCAGGGTGGATATGTGCTTTAAAGAGTGTTTAGGAAGAACCCCAGGGTGGATATGTGCTAAAAGAGAGTTTAGGGAGAACCCCAGAGTGGATATGTGCTATAAAGAGGGTTTAGGGAGAACCCCAGGGTGGATATGTGCTTAAAAGAGGGTTTAGGGAGAACCCCAGGGTGGATATGTGATTAAAAGAGGGTTTAGGGAGAATCCCAGGGTGGATATGTGCTTAAAAGTGGGTTTAGGGAGAACAACCAGGGTGGATATGAGATTAAAAGAGGGTTTAGGAAGAACCCCAGGGTTAGAACCCCAAGGTGGATATGTGCTTAAAAGAGGGTTTAGGGAGAACCCCAGGGTGGATATGTGCTTAAAAGAGGGTTTAGGGAGAACCCCAGGGTGGATATGTGCTTAAAAGAGGGTTTAGGGAGAATCCAAGTGTGGATATGTGCTTATAAGAGTGTTTAGGGAGAACCCCAGGGTGCATATGTGCTTAAAAGAGAGTTTAGGGAGAACCCCAGGGTGGATATGTGCTTAAAAGAGGGTTTAGGGAGAACAACCAGGGTGGATATGTGCTTAAAAGAGGGTTTAGGAAGAACCCCAGGGTTAGAACCCCAAGGTGGATATGTGCTTAAAAGAGGGTTTAGGGAGAACCCCAGGGTGGATATGTGCTTAAAAGAGGGTTTAGGGAGAACCCCAGTGTGGATATGTGCTTAAAAGAGGGTTTAGGGAGAACCCCAGGGTGGATATGTGCTTAAAAGAGGGTTTAGGGAGAACCCCAGGGTGGATATGTGCTTAAAAGAGTGTTTAGGAAGAACCCCAGGGTGGATATGTGCTTAA
This sequence comes from Oncorhynchus nerka, assembly GCF_034236695.1. Lineage (NCBI taxonomy): Eukaryota > Metazoa > Chordata > Actinopteri > Salmoniformes > Salmonidae > Oncorhynchus > Oncorhynchus nerka. The sequence goes on from NC_088418.1 coordinate 14,476,738, forward strand.
AAGAGTGTTTAGGAAGAACCCCAGGGTGGATATGTGCTTAAAAGAGGGTTTAGGAAGAACCCCAGGGTGGATATCTGCTTAAAAGAGTGTTTAGGAAGAACCCCAGGGTGGATATGTGCTTAAAAGAGAGTTTAGGGAGAACCCCAGGGTGGATATGTGCTTAAAAGAGGGTTTAGGGAGAACCCCAGGGTGGATATGTGCTTAAAAGAGTGTTTAGGAAGAACCCCAGGGTGGATATGTGCTTAAAAGTTTAGGGAGAACCCCAGGGTGGATTGTGCTAGGGTTTAGGAGAACCCCAGGGTGGATATGTGCTTAAAAGAGGTTTAGGGAGAACCCCAGGTGGATATGTGCTATAAAGAGGTTTAGGGAGAACCCCAGGGTGGATATGTGCTTAAAAGAGGGTTTAGGGAGAACCCCAGGGTGGATATGTGCTTAAAAGAGGGTTTAGGGAGAACCCCAGGGTGGATATGTGCTTAAAAGAGTGTTTAGTTTAGGGTTTAGAACCCCAGGGTGGATATGTGCTTAAAAGAGGGTTTAGGGAGAACAACCAGGGTGGATATGTGCTTAGAACCCCAACCCCAAGTGGATATGTGCTTAAAAGAGGGTTTAGGGAGAACCCCAGGGTGGATATGTGCTTAAAAGAGGGTTTAGGGAGAACCCCAGGGTGGATATGTGCTTAAAAGAGGGTTTAGGGAGAACCCCAGTGTGGAAATGTGCTTAAAAAGGGTTTAGGGAGAACCCCAGGGTGGATATGTGCTTAAAAGAGGGTTTAGGGAGAACCCCAGGGTGGATATGTGCTTAAAAGAGTGTTTAGGAAGAACCCCAGGGTGGATATGTGCTTAAAAGAGGGTTTAGGGAGAACCCCAGGGTGGATATGTGCTTAAAAGAGTGTTTAGGAAGAACCCCAGGGTGGATATGTGCTTAAAAGAGGGTTTAGGAAGAACCCCAGGGTGGATATGTGCTTAAAAGAGTGTTTAGGAAGAACCCCAGGGTGGATATGTGCTATAAAGAGGGTTTAGGGAGAACCCCAGGGTGGATATGTGCTTAAAAGAGGGTTTAGGGAGAACCCCAGGGTGGATATGTGATTAAAAGAGGGTTTAGGGAGAATCCCAGGGTGGATATGTGCTTAAAAGAGTGTTTAGGGAGAACCCCAGGGTGGATATGTGCTTAAAAGAGGGTTTAGGGAGAACCCCAGGGTGGATATGTGCTTAAAAGAGGGTTTAGGGAGAACAACCAGGGTGGATATGTGCTTAAAAGAGGGTTTAGGAAGAACCCCAGGGTTAGAACCCCAAGGTGGATATGTGCTTAAAAGAGGGTTTAGGGAGAACCCCAGGGTGGATATGTGCTTAAAAGAGGGTTTAGGGAGAACCCCAGGGTGGATATGTGCTTAAAAGAGGGTTTAGGGAGAACCCCAGTGTGGATATGTGCTTAAAAAGGGTTTAGAGAGAACCCCAGTGTGGATATGTGCTTAAAAGAGGGTTTAGGAGAACCCCAGTGTGGATATGTGCTTAAAAGAGGGTTTAGGGAGAACCCCAGGGTGGATATGTGCTTAAAAGAGGGTTTAGGGAGAACCCCAGGGTGGATATGTGCTTAAAAGAGTGTTTAGGAAGAACCCCAGGGTGGATATGTGCTTAAAAGAGGGTTTAGGGAGAACCCCAGGGTGGATATGTGCTTAAAAGAGTGTTTAGGAAGAACCCCAGGGTGGATATGTGCTTAAAAGAGGGTTTAGGAGAACCCCAGGGTGGATATGTGCTTAAAAGAGTGTTTAGGAAGAACCCCAGGGTGGATATGTGCTTAAAAGAGGGTTTAGGGAGAACCCCAGGGTGGATATGTGCTTAAAAGAGTGTTTAGGAAGAACCCCAGGGTGGATATGTGCTTAAAAGAGGGTTTAGGAAGAACCCCAGGGTGGATATGTGCTTAAAAGAGTGTTTAGGAAGAACCCCAGGGTGGATATGTGCTTAAAAGAGAGTTTAGGAGAACCCCAGGGTGGATATGTGCTATAAAGAGGGTTTAGGAGAACCCCAGGGTGGATATGTGCTTAAAAGAGGGTTTAGGAGAACCCCAGGGTGGATATGTGATTAAAAGAGGGTTTAGGGGGAACCCCAGGGTGGAAATGTGCTTAAAAGAGGGTTTAGGGAGAACCCTAGGGTGGATATGTGCTTAAAAGAGGGTTTAGGGAGAACCCCAGGGTGGATATGTGCTTACAAGAGTGTTTAGGGGGAACCCCAGAGTGGATATGTGATTAAAAGAGGGTTTAGGGAGAACCCAGGTTGGATATGTGCTTAAAAGAGTGTTTAGGGAGAACCCCAGGGTGGATATGTGATTAAAAGAGGGTTTAGGAGAACCCAGGGTGGATATGTGCTTAAAAGAGTGTTTAGGAGAACCCCAGGGTGGATATGTGCTTAAAAGAGGGTTTAGGGAGAACCCCAGGGTGGATATGTGCTTAAAAGAGTGTTTAGGAAGAACCCCAGGGTGGATATGTGCTTAAAAGAGAGTTTAGGGAGAACCCCAGAGTGGATATGTGCTATAAAGAGGGTTTAGGGAGAACCCCAGGGTGGATATGTGCTTAAAAGAGGGTTTAGGGAGAACCCCAGGGTGGATATGTGATTAAAAGAGGGTTTAGGGAGAATCCCAGGGTGGATATGTGCTTAAAAGAGTGTTTAGGGAGAACCCCAGGGTGGATATGTGCTTAAAAGAGGGTTTAGGGAGAACCCCAGGGTGGATATGTGCTTAAAAGAGGGTTTAGGGAGAACAACCAGGGTGGATATGTGCTTAAAAGAGGGTTTAGGAAGAACCCCAGGGTTAGAACCCCAAGGTGGATATGTGCTTAAAAGAGGGTTTAGGAGAACCCCAGGGTGGATATGTGCTTAAAAGAGGGTTTAGGGAGAACCCCAGGGTGGATATGTGCTTAAAAGAGGGTTTAGGGAGAACAACCAGGGTGGATATGTGCTTAAAAGAGGGTTTAGGAAGAACCCCAGGGTTAGAACCCCAAGGTGGATATGTGCTTAAAAGAGGGTTTAGGGAGAACCCCAGGGTGGATATGTGCTTAAAAGAGGGTTTAGGGAGAACCCCAGGGTGGATATGTGCTTAAAAGAGGGTTTAGGGAGAACCCCAGTGTGGATATGTGCTTAAAAAGGGTTTAGAGAGAACCCCAGGGTGGATATGTGCTTAAAAGAGGGTTTAGGGAGAACCCCAGTGTGGATATGTGCTTAAAAGGAGGGTTTAGGGAGAACCCCAGGGTGGATATGTGCTTAAAAGAGGGTTTAGGGAGAACCCAGGGTGGATATGTGCTTAAAAGAGTGTTTAGGAAGAACCCCAGGGTGGATATGTGCTTAAAAGAGGGTTTAGGGAGAACCCCAGGGTGGATATGTGCTTAAAAGAGTGTTTAGGAAGAACCCCAGGGTGGATATGTGCTTAAAAGAGGGTTTAGGGAGAACCCCAGGGTGGATATGTGCTTAAAAGAGTGTTTAGGAAGAACCCCAGGGTGGATATGTGCTTAAAAGAGGGTTTAGGGAGAACCCCAGGGTGGATATGTGCTTAAAAGAGTGTTTAGGAAGAACCCCAGGGTGGATATGTGCTTAAAAGAGGGTTTAGGAAGAACCCCAGGGTGGATATGTGCTTAAAAGAGTGTTTAGGAAGAACCCCAGGGTGGATATGTGCTTAAAAGAGAGTTTAGGAGAACCCCAGGGTGGATATGTGCTATAAAGAGGGTTTAGGAGAACCCCAGGGTGGATATGTGCTTAAAAGAGGGTTTAGGGAGAACCCCAGGGTGGATATGTGATTAAAAGAGGGTTTAGGGGAACCCCAGGGTGGAAATGTGCTTAAAAGAGGGTTTAGGAGAACCCTAGGGTGGATATGTGCTTAAAAGAGGGTTTAGGGAGAACCCCAGGGTGGATATGTGCTTAAAGAGTGTTTAGGGGAACCCCAGAGTGGATATGTGATTAAAAGAGGGTTTAGGGAGAACCCCAGGTGGATATGTGCTTAAAAGAGTGTTTAGGGAGAACCCCAGGGTGGATATGTGCTTAAAAGAGGGTTTAGGAGAACCCCAGGGTGGATATGTGCTTAAAAGAGGGTTTAGGGAGAACCCCAGGGTGGATATGTGCTTAAAAGAGGGTTTAGGAAGAACCCCAGGGTGGATATGTGCTTAAAAGAGGGTTTAGGGAGAACCCCAGGGTGGATATGTGCTATAAAGAGGGTTTAGGAGAACCCCAGGGTGGATATGTGCTTAAAAGAGGGTTTAGGGAGAACCCCAGGGTGGATATGTGCTTAAAAGAGGGTTTAGGGAGAACAACCAGGGTGGATATGTGCTTAAAAGAGGGTTTAGGAAGAACCCCAGGGTTAGAACCCCAAGGTGGATATGTGCTTAAAAGAGGGTTTAGGGAGAACCCCAGGGTGGATATGTGCTTAAAAGAGGGTTTAGGGAGAACCCCAGGGTGGATATGTGCTTAAAAGAGTGTTTAGGAAGAACCCCAGGGTGGATATGTGCTTAAAAGAGGGTTTAGGGAGAACCCCAGGGTGGATATGTGCTTAAAAGAGTGTTTAGGAAGAACCCCAGGGTGGATATGTGCTTAAAAGAGGGTTTAGGAAGAACCCCAGGGTGGATATGTGCTTAAAAGAGTGTTTAGGAAGAACCCCAGGGTGGATATGTGCTTAAAAGAGAGTTTAGGGAGAACCCCAGGGTGGATATGTGCTATAAAGAGGGTTTAGGGAGAACCCCAGGGTGGATATGTGCTTAAAAGAGGGTTTAGGGAGAACCCCAGGGTGGATATGTGATTAAAAGAGGGTTTAGGGGGAACCCCAGGGTGGAAATGTGCTTAAAAGAGGGTTTAGGGAGAACCCTAGGGTGGATATGTGCTTAAAAGAGGGTTTAGGGAGAACCCCAGGGTGGATATGTGCTTAAAGAGTGTTTAGGGGAACCCCAGAGTGGATATGTGATTAAAAGAGGGTTTAGGGAGAATCCCAGGTTGGATATGTGCTTAAAAGAGTTTTAGGAGAACCCCAGGGTGGATATGTGATTAAAAGAGGGTTTAGGGAGAATCCCAGGGTGGATATGTGCTTAAAAGAGTGTTTAGGGAGAACCCCAGGGTGGATATGTGCTTAAAAGGGTTTAGGGAGAACCCCAGGGTGGATATGTGCTTAAAAGAGTGTTTAGGAAGAACCCCAGGGTGGATATGTGCTTAAAAGAGGGTTTAGGAGAACCCCAGAGTGGATATGTGCTATAAAGAGGGTTTAGGGAGAACCCCAGGGTGGATATGTGCTTAAAAGAGGGTTTAGGGAGAACCCCAGGGTGGATATGTGATTAAAAGAAGAATCCCAGGGTGGATATGTGCTTAAAAGAGTGTTTAGGGAGAACCCCAGGGTGGATATGTGCTTAAAAGAGGGTTTAGGGAGAACCCCAGGGTGGATATGTGCTTAAAAGAGGGTTTAGGGAGAACAACCAGGGTGGATATGTGCTTAAAAGAGGGTTTAGGAAGAACCCCAGGGTTAGAACCCCAAGGTGGATATGTGCTTAAAAGAGGGTTTAGGGAGAACCCCAGGGTGGATATGTGCTTAAAAGAGGGTTTAGGGAGAACCCCAGGGTGGATATGTGCTTAAAAGAGGGTTTAGGGAGAACAACCAGGGTGGATATGTGCTTAAAAGAGGGTTTAGGAAGAACCCCAGGGTTAGAACCCCAAGGTGGATATGTGCTTAAAAGAGGGTTTAGGGAGAACCCCAGGGTGGATATGTGCTTAAAAGAGGGTTTAGGGAGAACCCCAGGGTGGATATGTGCTTAAAAGAGGGTTTAGGGAGAACCCCAGTGTGGATATGTGCTTAAAAGGGTTTAGGAGAACCCCAGGGTGGATATGTGCTTAAAAGAGGGTTTAGGAGAACCCCAGTGTGGATATGTGCTTAAAGGAGGGTTTAGGGAGAACCCCAGGGTGGATATGTGCTTAAAAGAGGGTTTAGGGAGAACCCCAGGGTGGATATGTGCTTAAAAGAGTGTTTAGGAAGAACCCCAGGGTGGATATGTGCTTAAAAGAGGGTTTAGGGAGAACCCCAGGGTGGATATGTGCTTAAAAGAGTGTTTAGGAAGAACCCCAGGGTGGATATGTGCTTAAAAGAGGGTTTAGGAGAACCCCAGGGTGGATATGTGCTTAAAAGAGTGTTTAGGAAGAACCCCAGGGTGGATATGTGCTTAAAAGAGGGTTTAGGAGAACCCCAGGGTGGATATGTGCTTAAAAGAGTGTTTAGGAAGAACCCCAGGGTGGATATGTGCTTAAAAGAGGGTTTAGGAAGAACCCCAGGGTGGATATGTGCTTAAAAGAGTGTTTAGGAAGAACCCCAGGGTGGATATGTGCTTAAAAGAGAGTTTAGGGAAACCCCAGGGTGGATATGTGCTATAAAGAGGGTTTAGGGAGAACCCCAGGGTGGATATGTGCTTAAAAGAGGGTTTAGGGAGAACCCCAGGGTGGATATGTGATTAAAAGAGGGTTTAGGGGGAACCCCAGGGTGGAAATGTGCTTAAAAGAGGGTTTAGGAAGAACCCCAGGGTGGATATGTGCTTAAAAGAGTGTTTAGGAAGAACCCCAGGGTGGATATGTGCTTAAAAGAGAGTTTAGGGAGAACCCCAGGGTGGATATGTGCTATAAAGAGGGTTTAGGGAGAACCCCAGGGTGGATATGTGCTTAAAAGAGGGTTTAGGGAGAACCCCAGGGTGGATATGTGATTAAAAGAGGGTTTAGGGGGAACCCCAGGGTGGAAATGTGCTTAAAAGAGGGTTTAGGGAGAACCCTAGGGTGGATATGTGCTTAAAAGAGGGTTTAGGAGAACCCCAGGGTGGATATGTGCTTACAAGAGTGTTTAGGGGAACCCCAGAGTGGATATGTGATTAAAAGAGGTTTAGGGAGAATCCCAGGTTGGATATGTGCTTAAAAGAGTGTTTAGGAGAACCCCAGGTGGATATGTGATTAAAAGAGGGTTTAGGGAGAACCCCAGGGTGGATATGTGCTTAAAAGAGTGTTTAGGGAGAACCCCAGGGTGGATATGTGCTTAAAAAGGGTTTAGGAGAACCCCAGGGTGGATATGTGCTTAAAAGAGTGTTTAGGAAGAACCCCAGGGTGGATATGTGCTTAAAAGAGAGTTTAGGAGAACCCCAGAGTGGATATGTGCTAGAGGTTTAGGAGAACCCCAGGGTGGATATGCTTAAAAGAGGGTTTAGGGAGAACCCCAGGGAGATATGTGCCCCAGAGAACCCCAGGGTGGATATGTGCTTAAAAGAGGGTTTAGGGAGAACCCCAGGGTGGATATGTGCTTAAAAGAGGTTTAGGGAGAACCCCAGGGTGGATATGTGCTTAAAAGAGGGTTTAGGGAGAACAACCAGGGTGGATATGTGCTTAAAAGAGGGTTTAGGAAGAACCCCAGGGTTAGAACCCCAAGGTGGATATGTGCTTAAAAGAGGGTTTAGGGAGAACCCCAGGGTGGATATGTGCTTAAAAGAGGGTTTAGGGAGAACCCCAGGGTGGATATGTGCTTAAAAGAGGGTTTAGGGAGAACAACCAGGGTGGATATGTGCTTAAAAGAGGGTTTAGGAAGAACCCCAGGGTTAGAACCCCAAGGTGGATATGTGCTTAAATGAGGGTTTAGGGAGAACCCCAGGGTGGATATGTGCTTAAAAGAGGGTTTAGGGAGAACCCCAGGGTGGATATGTGCTTAAAAGAGGGTTTAGGGAGAACCCCAGTGTGGATATGTGCTTAAAAAGGGTTTAGGGAGAACCCCAGGGTGGATATGTGCTTAAAAGAGGGTTTAGGGAGAACCCCAGTGTGGATATGTGCTTAAAGGAGGGTTTAGGGAGAACCCCAGGGTGGATATGTGCTTAAAAGAGGGTTTAGGGAGAACCCCAGGGTGGATATGTGCTTAAAAGAGTGTTTAGGAAGAACCCCAGGGTGGATATGTGCTTAAAAGAGGGTTTAGGGAGAACCCCAGGGTGGATATGTGCTTAAAAGAGTGTTTAGGAAGAACCCCAGGGTGGATATGTGCTTAAAAGAGGGTTTAGGGAGAACCCCAGGGTGGATATGTGCTTAAAAGAGTGTTTAGGAAGAACCCCAGGGTGGATATGTGCTTAAAAGAGGGTTTAGGGAGAACCCCAGGGTGGATATGTGCTTAAAAGAGTGTTTAGGAAGAACCCCAGGGTGGATATGTGCTTAAAAGAGGGTTTAGGAAGAACCCCAGGGTGGATATGTGCTTAAAAGAGTGTTTAGGAAGAACCCCAGGGTGGATATGTGCTTAAAAGAGAGTTTAGGGAGAACCCCAGGGTGGATATGTGCTATAAAGAGGGTTTAGGGAGAACCCCAGGGTGGATATGTGCTTAAAAGAGGGTTTAGGGAGAACCCCAGGGTGGATATGTGATTAAAAGAGGGTTTAGGGGGAACCCCAGGGTGGAAATGTGCTTAAAAGAGGGTTTAGGGAGAACCCTAGGGTGGATATGTGCTTAAAAGAGGGTTTAGGGAGAACCCCAGGGTGGATATGTGCTTACAAGAGTGTTTAGGGGGAACCCCAGAGTGGATATGTGATTAAAAGAGGGTTTAGGGAGAATCCCAGGTTGGATATGTGCTTAAAAGAGTGTTTAGGGAGAACCCCAGGGTGGATATGTGATTAAAAGAGGGTTTAGGGAGAATCCCAGGGTGGATATGTGCTTAAAAGAGTGTTTAGGGAGAACCCCAGGGTGGATATGTGCTTAAAAAAGGGTTTAGGGAGAACCCCAGGGTGGATATGTGCTTAAAAGAGTGTTTAGGAAGAACCCCAGGGTGGATATGTGCTTAAAAGAGAGTTTAGGGAGAACCCCAGAGTGGATATGTGCTATAAAGAGGGTTTAGGGAGAACCCCAGGGTGGATATGTGCTTAAAAGAGGGTTTAGGGAGAACCCCAGGGTGGATATGTGATTAAAAGAGGGTTTAGGGAGAATCCCAGGGTGGATATGTGCTTAAAAGAGTGTTTAGGGAGAACCCCAGGGTGGATATGTGCTTAAAAGAGGGTTTAGGGAGAACCCCAGGGTGGATATGTGCTTAAAAGAGGGTTTAGGGAGAACAACCAGGGTGGATATGTGCTTAAAAGAGGGTTTAGGAAGAACCCCAGGGTTAGAACCCCAAGGTGGATATGTGCTTAAAAGAGGGTTTAGGGAGAACCCCAGGGTGGATATGTGCTTAAAAGAGGGTTTAGGGAGAACCCCAGGGTGGATATGTGCTTAAAAGAGGGTTTAGGGAGAACAACCAGGGTGGATATGTGCTTAAAAGAGGGTTTAGGAAGAACCCCAGGGTTAGAACCCCAAGGTGGATATGTGCTTAAATGAGGGTTTAGGGAGAACCCCAGGGTGGATATGTGCTTAAAAGAGGGTTTAGGGAGAACCCCAGGGTGGATATGTGCTTAAAAGAGGGTTTAGGGAGAACCCCAGTGTGGATATGTGCTTAAAAAGGGTTTAGGGAGAACCCCAGGGTGGATATGTGCTTAAAAGAGGTTTAGGAGAACCCCAGTGTGGATATGTGCTTAAAGGAGGTTTAGGAGAACCCCAGGTGGATATGTGCTTAAAAGAGGGTTTAGGGAGAACCCCAGGGTGGATATGTGCTTAAAAGAGTGTTTAGGAAGAACCCCAGGGTGGATATGTGCTTAAAAGAGGGTTTAGGGAGAACCCCAGGGTGGATATGTGCTTAAAAGAGTGTTTAGGAAGAACCCCAGGGTGGATATGTGCTTAAAAGAGGGTTTAGGGAGAACCCCAGGGTGGATATGTGCTTAAAAGAGTGTTTAGGAAGAACCCCAGGGTGGATATGTGCTTAAAAGAGGGTTTAGGAGAACCCCAGGGTGGATATGTGCTTAAAAGAGTGTTTAGGAAGAACCCCAGGGTGGATATGTGCTTAAAAGAGGGTTTAGGAAGAACCCCAGGGTGGATATGTGCTTAAAAGAGTGTTTAGGAAGAACCCCAGGGTGGATATGTGCTTAAAAGAGAGTTTAGGGAGAACCCCAGGGTGGATATGTGCTATAAAGAGGGTTTAGGGAGAACCCCAGGGTGGATATGTGCTTAAAAGAGGGTTTAGGGAGAACCCCAGGGTGGATATGTGATTAAAAGAGGGTTTAGGGGGAACCCCAGGGTGGAAATGTGCTTAAAAGAGGGTTTAGGGAGAACCCTAGGGTGGATATGTGCTTAAAAGAGGGTTTAGGGAGAACCCCAGGGTGGATATGTGCTTACAAGAGTGTTTAGGGGGAACCCCAGAGTGGATATGTGATTAAAAGAGGGTTTAGGGAGAATCCCAGGTTGGATATGTGCTTAAAAGAGTGTTTAGGGAGAACCCCAGGGTGGATATGTGATTAAAAGAGGGTTTAGGGAGAATCCCAGGGTGGATATGTGCTTAAAAGAGTGTTTAGGGAGAACCCCAGGGTGGATATGTAATTAAAAAAAGGGTTTAGGGAGAACCCCAGGGTGGATATGTGCTTAAAAGAGTGTTTAGGAAGAACCCCAGGGTGGATATGTGCTTAAAAGAGAGTTTAGGGAGAACCCCAGAGTGGATATGTGCTATAAAGAGGGTTTAGGGAGAACCCCAGGGTGGATATGTGCTTAAAAGAGGGTTTAGGGAGAACCCCAGGGTGGATATGTGATTAAAAGAGGGTTTAGGGAGAATCCCAGGGTGGATATGTGCTTAAAAGAGTGTTTAGGGAGAACCCCAGGGTGGATATGTGCTTAAAAGAGGGTTTAGGGAGAACCCCAGGGTGGATATGTGCTTAAAATAGGGTTTAGGGAGAACAACCAGGGTGGATATGTGCTTAAAAGAGGGTTTAGGAAGAACCCCAGGGTTAGAACCCCAAGGTGGATATGTGCTTAAAAGAGGGTTTAGGGAGAACCCCAGGGTGGATATGTGCTTAAAAGAGGGTTTAGGGAGAACCCCAGGGTGGATATGTGCTTAAAAGAGTGTTTAGGAAGAACCCCAGGGTGGATATGTGCTTAAAAGAGGGTTTAGGGAGAACCCCAGGGTGGATATGTGCTTAAAAGAGTGTTTAGGAAGAACCCCAGGGTGGATATGTGCTTAAAAGAGGGTTTAGGAAGAACCCCAGGGTGGATATGTGCTTAAAAGAGTGTTTAGGAAGAACCCCAGGGTGGATATGTGCTTAAAAGAGAGTTTAGGAGAACCCCAGGGTGGATATGTGCTATAAAGAGGGTTTAGGGAGAACCCCAGGGTGGATATGTGCTTAAAAGAGGGTTTAGGGAGAACCCCAGGGTGGATATGTGATTAAAAGAGGGTTTAGGGGGAACCCCAGGGTGGAAATGTGCTTAAAAGAGGGTTTAGGGAGAACCCTAGGGTGGATATGTGCTTAAAAGAGGGTTTAGGGAGAACCCCAGGTGGATATGTGCTTAAAGAGTGTTTAGGGGAACCCCAGAGTGGATATGTGATTAAAAGAGGGTTTAGGGAGAATCCCAGGGTGGATATGTGCTTAAAAGAGTGTTTAGGGAGAACCCCAGGGTGGATATGTGCTTAAAAAAGGGTTTAGGGAGAACCCCAGGGTGGATATGTGCTTAAAAGAGTGTTTAGGAAGAACCCCAGGGTGGATATGTGCTTAAAAGAGAGTTTAGGGAGAACCCCAGAGTGGATATGTGCTATAAAGAGGGTTTAGGGAGAACCCCAGGGTGGATATGTGCTTAAAAGAGGGTTTAGGGAGAACCCCAGGGTGGATATGTGATTAAAAGAGGGTTTAGGGAGAATCCCAGGGTGGATATGTGCTTAAAAGAGTGTTTAGGGAGAACCCCAGGGTGGATATGTGCTTAAAAGAGGGTTTAGGGAGAACCCCAGGGTGGATATGTGCTTAAAAGAGTGTTTAGGGAGAACCCCAGGGTGGATATGTAATTAAAAAAAGGGTTTAGGGAGAACCCCAGGGTGGATATGTGCTTAAAAGAGTGTTTAGGAAGAACCCCAGGGTGGATATGTGCTTAAAAGAGAGTTTAGGGAGAACCCCAGAGTGGATATGTGCTATAAAGAGGGTTTAGGGAGAACCCCAGGGTGGATATGTGCTTAAAAGAGGGTTTAGGGAGAACCCCAGGGTGGATATGTGATTAAAAGAGGGTTTAGGGAGAATCCCAGGGTGGATATGTGCTTAAAAGAGTGTTTAGGGAGAACCCCAGGGTGGATATGTGCTTAAAAGAGGGTTTAGGGAGAACCCCAGGGTGGATATGTGCTTAAAAGAGGGTTTAGGGAGAACAACCAGGGTGGATATGTGCTTAAAAGAGGGTTTAGGAAGAACCCCAGGGTTAGAACCCCAAGGTGGATATGTGCTTAAAAGAGGGTTTAGGAGAACCCCAGGGTGGATATGTGCTTAAAAGAGGTTTAGGGAGAACCCCAGGGTGGATATGTGCTTAAAAGAGGGTTTAGGGAGAACCCCAGTGTGGATATGTGCTTAAAAAGGGTTTAGGAGAACCCCAGGGTGGATATGTGCTTAAAAGAGGGTTTAGGGAGAACCCCAGGGTGGATATGTGCTTAAAAGAGTGTTTAGGAAGAACCCCAGGGTGGATATGTTCTTAAAAGAGGGTTTAGGGAGAACCCCAGGGTGGATATGTGCTTAAAAGAGTGTTTAGGAAGAACCCCAGGGTGGATATGTGCTTAAAAGAGGGTTTAGGAAGAACCCCAGGGTGGATATGTGCTTAAAAGAGTGTTTAGGAAGAACCCCAGGGTGGATATGTGCTATAAAGAGGGTTTAGGGAGAACCCCAGGGTGGATATGTGCTTAAAAGAGTGTTTAGGGAGAACCCCAGGGTGGATATGTGCTTAAAAGAGGGTTTAGGGAGAACCCCAGGGTGGATATGTGCTTAAAAGAGGGTTTAGGGAGAACAACCAGGGTGGATATGTGCTTAAAAGAGGGTTTAGGAAGAACCCCAGGGTTAGAACCCCAAGGTGGATATGTGCTTAAAAGAGGGTTTAGGGAGAACCCCAGGGTGGATATGTGCTTAAAAGAGGGTTTAGGGAGAACCCCAGGGTGGATATGTGCTTAAAAGAGGGTTTAGGAAGAACCCCAGGGTGGATATGTGCTTAAAAGAGTGTTTAGGAAGAACCCCAGGGTGGATATGTGCTATAAAGAGGGTTTAGGGAGAATCCCAGGGTGGATATGTGCTTAAAAGAGTGTTTAGGGAGAACCCCAGGGTGGATATGTGCTTAAAAGAGGGTTTAGGGAGAACCCCAGGGTGGATATGTGCTTAAAAGAGGGTTTAGGGAGAACAACCAGGGTGGATATGTGCTTAAAAGAGGGTTTAGGAAGAACCCCAGGGTTAGAACCCCAAGGTGGATATGTGCTTAAAAGAGGGTTTAGGGAGAACCCCAGGGTGGATATGTGCTTAAAAGAGGGTTTAGGGAGAACCCCAGGGTGGATATGTGCTTAAAAGAGGGTTTAGGGAGAACCCCAGTGTGGATATGTGCTTAAAAAGGGTTTAGGGAGAACCCCAGGGTGGATATGTGCTTAAAAGAGGGTTTAGGGAGAACCCCAGTGTGGATATGTGCTTAAAGGAGGGTTTAGGGAGAACCCCAGGGTGGATATGTGCTTAAAAGAGGGTTTAGGGAGAACCCCAGGGTGGATATGTGCTTAAAAGAGTGTTTAGGAAGAACCCCAGGGTGGATATGTGCTTAAAAGAGGGTTTAGGGAGAACCCCAGGGTGGATATGTGCTTAAAAGAGTGTTTAGGAAGAACCCCAGGGTGGATATGTGCTTAAAAGAGGGTTTAGGAGAACCCCAGGGTGGATATGTGCTTAAAAGAGTGTTTAGGAAGAACCCCAGGGTGGATATGTGCTTAAAAGAGGGTTTAGGGAGAACCCCAGGGTGGATATGTGCTTAAAAGAGTGTTTAGGGAGAACCCCAGGGTGGATATGTGCTTAAAAGAGGGTTTAGGAAGAACCCCAGGGTGGATATGTGCTTAAAAGAGTGTTTAGGAAGAACCCCAGGGTGGATATGTGCTTAAAAGAGAGTTTAGGGAGAACCCCAGGGTGGATATGTGCTATAAAGAGGGTTTAGGGAGAACCCCAGGGTGGATATGTGCTTAAAAGAGGGTTTAGGGAGAACCCCAGGGTGGATATGTTATTAAAAGAGGGTTTAGGGGAACCCCAGGGTGGAAATGTGCTTAAAAGAGGGTTTAGGAGAACCCTAGGGTGGATATGTGCTTAAAAGAGGGTTTAGGGAGAACCCCAGGGTGGATATGTGCTTACAAGAGTGTTTAGGGGGAACCCCAGAGTGGATATGTGATTAAAAGAGGGTTTAGGGAGAATCCCAGGTTGGATATGTGCTTAAAAGAGTGTTTAGGAGAACCCCAGGGTGGATATGTGATTAAAAGAGGGTTTAGGAGAATCCCAGGGTGGATATGTGCTTAAAAGAGTGTTTAGGGAGAACCCCAGGGTGGATATGTGCTTAAAAAGGGTTTAGGGAGAACCCCAGGGTGGATATGTGCTTAAAAGAGTGTTTAGGAAGAACCCCAGGGTGGATATGTGCTTAAAAGAGAGTTTAGGGAGAACCCCAGAGTGGATATGTGCTATAAAGAGGGTTTAGGGAGAACCCCAGGGTGGATATGTGCTTAAAAGAGGGTTTAGGGAGAACCCCAGGGTGGATATGTGATTAAAAGAGGGTTTAGGGAGAATCCCAGGGTGGATATGTGCTTAAAAGAGTGTTTAGGGAGAACCCCAGGGTGGATATGTGCTTAAAAGAGGGTTTAGGGAGAACCCCAGGGTGGATATGTGCTTAAAAGAGGGTTTAGGGAGAACAACCAGGGTGGATATGTGCTTAAAAGAGGGTTTAGGAAGAACCCCAGGGTTAGAACCCCAAGGTGGATATGTGCTTAAAAGAGTGTTTAGGGAGAACCCCAGGGTGGATATGTGCTTAAAAGAGGGTTTAGGGAGAACCCCAGGGTGGATATGTGCTTAAAAGAGGGTTTAGGGAGAACCCCAGTGTGGATATGTGCTTAAAGGAGGGTTTAGGGAGAACCCCAGGGTGGATATGTGCTTAAAAGAGGGTTTAGGGAGAACCCCAGGGTGGATATGTGCTTAAAAGAGTGTTTAGGAAGAACCCCAGGGTGGATATGTGCTTAAAAGAGGGTTTAGGGAGAACCCCAGGGTGGATATGTGCTTAAAAGAGTGTTTAGGAAGAACCCCAGGGTGGATATGTGCTTAAAAGAGGGTTTAGGGAGAACCCCAGGGTGGATATGTGCTTAAAAGAGTGTTTAGGAAGAACCCCAGGGTGGATATGTGCTTAAAAGAGGGTTTAGGGAGAACCCCAGGGTGGATATGTGCTTAAAAGAGGGTTTAGGAAGAACCCCAGGGTTAGAACCCCAAGGTGGATATGTGCTTAAAAGAGGGTTTAGGGAGAACCCCAGGGTGGATATGTGCTTAAAAGAGGGTTTAGGGAGAACCCCAGGGTGGATATCTGCTTAAAAGAGGGTGTAGGGAGAACCCCAGGGTGGATATGTGCTTAAAAAGGGTTTAGGGAGAACCCCAGGGTGGATATGTGCTTAAAAGAGGGTTTAGGGAGAACCCCAGGGTGGATATGTGCTTAAAAGAGTGTTTAGGAAGAACCCCAGGGTGGATATGTGCTTAAAAGAGGGTTTAGGGAGAACCCCAGGGTGGATATGTGCTTAAAAGAGTGTTTAGGAAGAACCCCAGGGTGGATATGTGCTTAAAAGAGGGTTTAGGAAGAACCCCAGGGTGGATATCTGCTTAAAAGAGTGTTTAGGAAGAACCCCAGGGTGGATATGTGCTTAAAAGAGAGTTTAAGGAGAACCCCAGGGTGGATATGTGCTTAAAATAGGGTTTAGGGAGAACCCCAGGGTGGATATGTGCTTAAAAGAGTGTTTATGAAGAACCCCAGGGTGGATATGTGCTTAAAAGAGTGTTTAGGGAGAACCCCAGGCTGGATATGTGCTTAAAAGAGGGTTTAGGGAGAACCCCAGGGTGGATATGTGCTTAAAAGAGGGTTTAGGGAGAACCCCAGGGTGGATACGACCCTGCCTCACACAGGAAGCGGCGCAGGTCCTAATCCAGGCACTTGTCATCTCCCGTCTGGATTACTGCAACTCGCTGTTGGCTGGGCTCCCTGCCTGTGCCATTAAACCCCTACAACTCATCCAGAACGCCGCAGCCCGTCTGGTGTTCAACCTTCCCAAGTTCTCTCACGTCACCCCGCTCCTCCGCTCTCTCCACTGGCTTCCAGTTGAAGCTCGCATCCGCTACAAGACCATGGTGCTTGCCTACGGAGCTGTGAGGGGAACGGCACCTCAGTACCTCCAGGCTCTGATCAGGCCCTACACCCAAACAAGGGCACTGCTTTCATCCACCTCTGGCCTGCTCGCCTCCCTACCACTGAGGAAGTACAGTTCCCGCTCAGCCCAGTCAAAACTGTTCGCTGCTCTGGCCCCCCAATGGTGGAACAAACTGCCTCACGACGCCAGGACAGCGGAGTCAATCACCACCTTCCGGAGACACCTGAAACCCCACCTCTTTAAGGAATACCTAGGATAGGATTAAGTAATCCTTCTCACCCCCCCTTAAAAGATTTAGATGCACTATTGTAAAGTGGCTGCTCCACTGGATGTCATAAGGTGAATGCACCAATTTGTAAGTCGCTCTGGATAAGAGCGTCTGCTAAATGACTTAAATGTAATGTTAAATGTAATGTAAATGGATATGTGCTTAAAAGAGTGTTTAGGAAGAACCCCAGGGTGGATATGTGCTTAAAAGAGGGTTTAGGGAGAACCCCAGGGTGGATATGTGCTTAAAAGAGTGTTTAGGAAGAACCCCAGGGTGGATATGTGCGTAAAATAGGGTTTAGGAAGAACCCCAGGGTGAATATCTGCTTAAAAGAGTGTTTAGGAAGAACCCCAGGGCGGATATGTGCTTAAAAGAGAGTTTAGGGAGAACCCCAGCGTGGATATGTGCTTAAAAGAGGGTTTAGGGAGAACCCCAGGGTGGATATGTGCTTAAAAGAGTGTTTAGGAAGAACCCCAGGGTGGATATGTGCTTAAAAGAGGGTTTAGGGAGAACCCCAGGGTGGATATGTGCTTGAAAGAGTGTTTAGGAAAAACCCCAGGGTGGATATGTGCTTAAAAGAGGGTTTAGGAAGAACCCCACGGTGGATATGTGCTTAAAAGAGTGTTTAGGAAGAACCCCAGGGTGGATATGTGCTTAAAAGAGAATTTAGGAGAACCCCAGAGTGGATATGTGCTATAAAGAAGGTTTAGGAGAACCCCAGTGTGGATATGTGCTTAAAAGAGGGTTTAGGAGAAACCCCAGGGTGGATATGTGATTAAAAGAGGGTTTAGGGAGAACCCAGGGTGGATATGTGCTTAAAAGAGTGTTTAGGGAGAACCACAGGGTGGATATGTGATTAAAAGAGGGTTTAGGGAGAACCCCAGGGTGGATATGTGCTTAAAAGAGTGTTTAAGAACCCCAGTGGATATTAAAAGAGGGTTTAGGGAGAACCCCAGGGTGGATATGTGCTTAAACGAGGGTTTAGGAGAACAACCAGGGTGGATATGTGCTTAAAAGAGGGTTTAGGAAGAACCCCAGGGTTAGAACCCCAAGGTGGATATGTGCTTAAAAGAGGGTTTAGGGAGAACCCCAGGGTGGATATGTGCTTAAAAGAGGGTTTAGGGAGAACCCCAGGGTGGATATGTGCTTAAAAAGGGTTTAGGAGAACCCCAGGGTGGATATGTGCTTAAAAGAGGGTTTAGGGAGAACCCCAGGGTGGGTATGTGCTTAAAAGAGTGTTTAGGAAGAACCCCAGGGTGGATATGTGCTTAAAAGAGGGTTTAGGGAGAACCCCAGGGTGGATATGTGCTTAAACGAGGGTTTAGGGAGAACAACCAGGGTGGATATGTGCTTAAAAGAGGGTTTAGGAAGAACCCCAGGGTTAGAACCCCAAGGTGGATATGTGCTTAAAAGAGGGTTTAGGGAGAACCCCAGGGTGGATATGTGCTTAAAAGAGGGTTTAGGAGAACCCCAGGGTGGATATGTGCTTAAAAAGGGTTTAGGGAGAACCCCAGGGTGGATATGTGCTTAAAAGAGGGTTTAGGGAGAACCCCAGGGTGGGTATGTGCTTAAAAGAGTGTTTAGGAAGAACCCCAGGGTGGATATGTGCTTAAAAGAGTGTTTAGGGAGAACCCCAGGGTGGATATGTGCTTAAAAGAGTGTTTAGGAAGAACCCCAGGGTGGATATGTGCTTAAAAGAGGGTTTAGGAAGAACCCCAGGGTGGATATCTGCTTAAAAGAGTGTTTAGGAAGAACCCCAGGGTGGATATGTGCTTAAAAGAGAGTTTAAGGAGAACCCCAGGGTGGATATGTGCTTAAAATAGGGTTTAGGGAGAACCCCAGGGTGGATATGTGCTTAAAGAGTGTTTAGGAAGAACCCCAGGGTGGATATGTGCTTAAAAGAGGGTTTAGGGAGAACCCCAGGGTGGATATGTGCTTAAACGAGGGTTTAGGGAGAACAACCAGGGTGGATATGTGCTTAAAAGAGGGTTTAGGAAGAACCCCAGGGTTAGAACCCCAAGGTGGATATGTGCTTAAAAGAGGGTTTAGGAGAACCCCAGGGTGGATATGTGCTTAAAAGAGGGTTTAGGGAGAACCCCAGGTGGATATGTGCTTAAAAAGGGTTTAGGGAGAACCCCAGGGTGGATATGTGCTTAAAAGAGGGTTTAGGGAGAACCCCAGGGTGGGTATGTGCTTAAAAGAGTGTTTAGGAAGAACCCCAGGGTGGATATGTGCTTAAAAGAGTGTTTAGGAGAACCCCAGGGTGGATATGTGCTTAAAAGAGTGTTTAGGAAGAACCCCAGGGTGGATATGTGCTTAAAAGAGGGTTTAGGAAGAACCCCAGGGTGGATATCTGCTTAAAAGAGTGTTTAGGAAGAACCCCAGGGTGGATATGTGCTTAAAAGAGAGTTTAAGGAGAACCCCAGGGTGGATATGTGCTTAAAAGAGGGTTTAGGGAGAACCCCAGGGTGGATATGTGCTTAAAAGAGTGTTTAGGAAGAACCCCAGGGTGGATATGTGCTTAAAAGAGGGTTTAGGAGAACCCCAGGGTGGATATGTGCTTAAAAGAGGTTTAGGAAGAACCCCAGGTTAGAACCCCAAGGTGGATATGTGCTTAAAAGAGGGTTTAGGGAGAACCCCAGGGTGGATATGTGCTTAAAAGAGGGTTTAGGGAGAACCCCAGGGTGGATATCTGCTTAAAAGAGGGTGTAGGGAGAACCCCAGGGTGGATATGTGCTTAAAAAGGGTTTAGGGAGAACCCCAGGGTGGATATGTGCTTAAAAGAGGGTTTAGGGAGAACCCCAGGGTGGATATGTGCTTAAAAGAGTGTTTAGGAAGAACCCCAGGGTGGATATGTGCTTAAAAGAGGGTTTAGGGAGAACCCCAGGGTGGATATGTGCTTAAAAGAGTGTTTAGGAAGAACCCCAGGGTGGATATGTGCTTAAAAGAGGGTTTAGGAAGAACCCCAGGGTGGATATCTGCTTAAAAGAGTGTTTAGGAAGAACCCCAGGGTGGATATGTGCTTAAAAGAGAGTTTAAGGAGAACCCCAGGGTGGATATGTGCTTAAAATAGGGTTTAGGGAGAACCCCAGGGTGGATATGTGCTTAAAAGAGTGTTTATGAAGAACCCCAGGGTGGATATGTGCTTAAAAGAGTGTTTAGGGAGAACCCCAGGCTGGATATGTGCTTAAAAGAGGGTTTAGGGAGAACCCCAGGGTGGATATGTGCTTAAAAGAGGGTTTAGGGAGAACCCCAGGGTGGATACGACCCTGCCTCACACAGGAAGCGGCGCAGGTCCTAATCCAGGCACTTGTCATCTCCCGTCTGGATTACTGCAACTCGCTGTTGGCTGGGCTCCCTGCCTGTGCCATTAAACCCCTACAACTCATCCAGAACGCCGCAGCCCGTCTGGTGTTCAACCTTCCCAAGTTCTCTCACGTCACCCCGCTCCTCCGCTCTCTCCACTGGCTTCCAGTTGAAGCTCGCATCCGCTACAAGACCATGGTGCTTGCCTACGGAGCTGTGAGGGAACGGCACCTCAGTACCTCCAGGCTCTGATCAGGCCCTACACCCAAACAAGGGCACTGCTTTCATCCACCTCTGGCCTGCTCGCCTCCCTACCACTGAGGAAGTACAGTTCCCGCTCAGCCCAGTCAAAACTGTTCGCTGCTCTGGCCCCCCAATGGTGGAACAAACTGCCTCACGACGCCAGGACAGCGGAGTCAATCACCACCTTCCGGAGACACCTGAAACCCCACCTCTTTAAGGAATACCTAGGATAGGATTAAGTAATCCTTCTCACCCCCTTAAAAGATTTAGATGCACTATTGTAAAGTGGCTGCTCCACTGGATGTCATAAGGTGAATGCACCAATTTGTAAGTCGCTCTGGATAAGAGCGTCTGCTAAATGACTTAAATGTAATGTTAAATGTAATGTAAATGGATATGTGCTTAAAAGAGTGTTTAGGAAGAACCCCAGGGTGGATATGTGCTTAAAAGAGGGTTTAGGGAGAACCCCAGGGTGGATATGTGCTTAAAAGAGTGTTTAGGAAGAACCCCAGGGTGGATATGTGCGTAAAATAGGGTTTAGGAAGAACCCCAGGGTGAATATCTGCTTAAAAGAGTGTTTAGGAAGAACCCCAGGGCGGATATGTGCTTAAAAGAGAGTTTAGGGAGAACCCCAGCGTGGATATGTGCTTAAAAGAGGGTTTAGGGAGAACCCCAGGGTGGATATGTGCTTAAAAGAGTGTTTAGGAAGAACCCCAGGGTGGATATGTGCTTAAAAGAGGGTTTAGGAGAACCCCAGGGTGGATATGTGCTTGAAAGAGTGTTTAGGAAAAACCCCAGGGTGGATATGTGCTTAAAAGAGGGTTTAGGAAGAACCCCACGGTGGATATGTGCTTAAAAGAGTGTTTAGGAAGAACCCCAGGGTGGATATGTGCTTAAAAGAGAATTTAGGGAGAACCCCAGAGTGGATATGTGCTATAAAGAAGGTTTAGGGAGAACCCCAGTGTGGATATGTGCTTAAAAGAGGGTTTAGGGAGAACCCCAGGGTGGATATGTGATTAAAAGAGGGTTTAGGGAGAATCCCAGGGTGGATATGTGCTTAAAAGAGTGTTTAGGGAGAACCACAGGGTGGATATGTGATTAAAAGAGGGTTTAGGAGAATCCCAGGGTGGATATGTGCTTAAAAGAGTGTTTAGGAGAACCCCATAGTGGATATGTGCTTAAAAGAGGGTTTAGGGAGAACCCCAGGGTGGATATGTGCTTAAACGAGGGTTTAGGGAGAACAACCAGGGTGGATATGTGCTTAAAAGAGGGTTTAGGAAGAACCCCAGGGTTAGAACCCCAAGGTGGATATGTGCTTAAAAGAGGGTTTAGGAGAACCCCAGGGTGGATATGTGCTTAAAAGAGGGTTTAGGGAGAACCCCAGGGTGGATATGTGCTTAAAAGGGTTTAGGGAGAACCCCAGGGTGGATATGTGCTTAAAAGAGGGTTTAGGAGAACCCCAGGGTGGGTATGTGCTTAAAAGAGTGTTTAGGAAGAACCCCAGGGTGGATATGTGCTTAAAAGAGGGTTTAGGAGAACCCCAGGGTGGATATGTGCTTAAACGAGGGTTTAGGGAGAACAACCAGGGTGGATATGTGCTTAAAAGAGGGTTTAGGAAGAACCCCAGGGTTAGAACCCCAAGGTGGATATGTGCTTAAAAGAGGGTTTAGGAGAACCCCAGGGTGGATATGTGCTTAAAAGAGGGTTTAGGAGAACCCCAGGGTGGATATGTGCTTAAAAAGGGTTTAGGGAGAACCCCAGGGTGGATATGTGCTTAAAAGAGGGTTTAGGGAGAACCCCAGGGTGGGTATGTGCTTAAAAGAGTGTTTAGGAAGAACCCCAGGGTGGATATGTGCTTAAAAGAGTGTTTAGGGAGAACCCCAGGGTGGATATGTGCTTAAAAGAGTGTTTAGGAAGAACCCCAGGGTGGATATGTGCTTAAAAGAGGGTTTAGGAAGAACCCCAGGGTGGATATCTGCTTAAAAGAGTGTTTAGGAAGAACCCCAGGGTGGATATGTGCTTAAAAGAGAGTTTAAGGAGAACCCCAGGGTGGATATGTGCTTAAAATAGGGTTTAGGGAGAACCCCAGGGTGGATATGTGCTTAAAAGAGTGTTTAGGAAGAACCCCAGGGTGGATATGTGCTTAAAAGAGGGTTTAGGGAGAACCCCAGGGTGGATATGTGCTTAAACGAGGGTTTAGGGAGAACAACCAGGGTGGATATGTGCTTAAAAGAGGGTTTAGGAAGAACCCCAGGGTTAGAACCCCAAGGTGGATATGTGCTTAAAAGAGGGTTTAGGGAGAACCCCAGGGTGGATATGTGCTTAAAAGAGGGTTTAGGGAGAACCCCAGGGTGGATATGTGCTTAAAAAGGGTTTAGGGAGAACCCCAGGGTGGATATGTGCTTAAAAGAGGGTTTAGGGAGAACCCCAGGGTGGGTATGTGCTTAAAAGAGTGTTTAGGAAGAACCCCAGGGTGGATATGTGCTTAAAAGAGTGTTTAGGGAGAACCCCAGGGTGGATATGTGCTTAAAAGAGTGTTTAGGAAGAACCCCAGGGTGGATATGTGCTTAAAAGAGGGTTTAGGAAGAACCCCAGGGTGGATATCTGCTTAAAAGAGTGTTTAGGAAGAACCCCAGGGTGGATATGTGCTTAAAAGAGAGTTTAAGGAGAACCCCAGGGTGGATATGTGCTTAAAATAGGGTTTAGGGAGAACCCCAGGGTGGATATGTGCTTAAAAGAGTGTTTAGGAAGAACCCCAGGGTGGATATGTGCTTAAAAGAGGGTTTAGGGAGAACCCCAGGGTGGATATGTGCTTAAAAGAGTGTTTAGGAAGAACCCCAGGGTGGATATGTGCTTAAAAGAGGGTTTAGGGAGAACCCCAGGGTGGATATGTGCTTAAAAGAGTGTTTAGGAAGAACCCCAGGGTGGATATGTGCTTAAAAGAGGGTTTAGGAAGAACCCCAGGGTGGATATCTGCTTAAAAGAGTGTTTAGGAAGAACACCAGGGTGGATATGTGCTTAAAAGAGAGTTTAGGGAGAACCCCAGGGTGGATATGTGCTTAAACGAGGGTTTAGGGAGAACCCCAGGGTGGATATGTGCTTAAAAGAGGGTTTAGGGAGAACCCCAGGGTGGATATGTGCTTAAAAGAGGGTTTAGGGAGAACAACCAGGGTGGATATGTGCTTAAAAGAGGGTTTAGGAAGAACCCCAGGGTTAGAACCCCAAGGTGGATATGTGCTTAAAAGAGGGTTTAGGGAGAACCCCAGGGTGGATATATGCTTAAAAGAGGGTTTAGGGAGAACCCCAGGGTGGATATGTGCTTAAAAGAGGTTTAGGAGAACCCCAGTGTGGATATGTGCTTAAAAGAGGGTTTAGGAGAACCCCAGGGTGGATATGTGCTTAAAAGAGGGTTTAGGGAGAACCCCAGGGTGGATATGTGCTTAAAAGAGTGTTTAGGAAGAACCCCAGGGTGGATATGTGCTTAAAAGAGGGTTTAGGAGAACCCCAGGGTGGATATGTGCTTAAAAGAGTGTTTAGGAAGAACCCCAGGGTGGATATGTGCTTAAAAGAGGGTTTAGGGAGAACCCCAGGGTGGATATGTGCTTAAAAGAGTGTTTAGGAAGAACCCCAGGGTGGATATGTGCTTAAAAGAGGGTTTAGGAAGAACCCCAGGGTGGATATCTGCTTAAAAGAGTGTTTAGGAAGAACACCAGGGTGGATATGTGCTTAAAAGAGAGTTTAGGGAGAACCCCAGGGTGGATATGTGCTTAAAAGAGGGTTTAGGGAGAACCCCAGGGTGGATATGTGCTTAAAAGAGTGTTTAGGAAGAACCCCAGGGTGGATATGTGCTTAAAAGAGAGTTTAGGGAGAACCCCAGGGTGGATATGTGCTATAAAGAGGGTTTAGGGAGAACCCCAGGGTGGATATGTGCTTAAAAGAGGGTTTAGGGAGAACCCCAGGGTGGATATGTGATTAAAAGAGGGTTTAGGGGGAACCCCAGGGTGGAAATGTGCTTAAAAGAGGGTTTAGGGAGAACCCCAGGGTGGATATGTGCTTAAAAGAGGGTTTAGGGAGAACCCCAAGGTGGATATGTGCTTAAAAGAGGGTTTAGGGAGAACCCCTGGGTGGATATGTGATTAAAACAGGGTTTAGGGAGAACCCCAGGGTGGATATGTGCTTAAAAGAGGGTTTAGGGAGAACCCCAGTGTGGATATGTGCTTAAAAGAGGGTTTAGGGAGAACCCCAGGGTGGATATGTGCTTAAAAGAGGGTTTAGGGAGAACCCCAGGGTGGATATATGCTTAAAAGAGTGTTTAGGAAGAACCCCAGGGTGGATATGTGCTTAAAAGAGGGTTTAGGGAGAACCCCAGGGTGGATATGTGCTTAAAAGAGTGTTTAGGAAGAACCCCAGGGTGGATATGTGCTTAAAAGAGTGTTTAGGAAGAACCCCAGGGTGGATATGTGCTTAAAAGAGGGTTTAGGGAGAACCCCAGGGTGGATATGTGCTTAAAAGAGTGTTTAGGAAGAACCCCAGGGTGGATATGTGCTTAAAAGAGGGTTTAGGGAGAACCCCAGGGTGGATATGTGCTTAAAAGAGTGTTTAGGAAGAACCCCAGGGTGGATATGTGCTTAAAAGAGGGTTTAGGAAGAACCCCAGGGTGGATATCTGCTTAAAAGAGGGTTTAGGAAGAACCCCAGGGTGGATATCTGCTTAAAAGAGTGTTTAGGAAGAACACCAGGGTGGATATGTGCTTAAAAGAGAGTTTAGGGAGAACCCCAGGGTGGATATGTGCTTAAAAGAGGGTTTAGGGAGAACCCCAGGGTGGATATGTGCTTAAAAGAGGGTTTAGGGAGAACCCCAGGGTGGATATGTGCTTAAAAGAGGGTTTAGGGAGAACAACCAGGGTGGATATGTGCTTAAAAGAGGGTTTAGGAAGAACCCCAGGGTTAGAACCCCAAGGTGGATATGTGCTTAAAAGAGGGTTTAGGGAGAACCCCAGGGTGGATATGTGCTTAAAAGAGGGTTTAGGGAGAACCCCAGGGTGGATATGTGCTTAAAAGAGGGTTTAGGGAGAACCCCAGTGTGGATATGTGCTTAAAAGAGGGTTTAGGGAGAACCCCAGGGTGGATATGTGCTTAAAAGAGGGTTTAGGGAGAACCCCAGGGTGGATATGTGCTTAAAAGAGTGTTTAGGAAGAACCCCAGGGTGGATATGTGCTTAAAAGAGGGTTTAGGGAGAACCCCAGGGTGGATATGTGCTTAAAAGAGTGTTTAGGAAGAACCCCAGGGTGGATATGTGCTTAAAAGAGGGTTTAGGGAGAACCCCAGGGTGGATATGTGCTTAAAAGAGTGTTTAGGAAGAACCCCAGGGTGGATATGTGCTTAAAAGAGGGTTTAGGAAGAACCCCAGGGTGGATATCTGCTTAAAAGAGTGTTTAGGAAGAACACCAGGGTGGATATGTGCTTAAAAGAGAGTTTAGGGAGAACCCCAGGGTGGATATGTGCTTAAAAGAGGGTTTAGGGAGAACCCCAGGGTGGATATGTGCTTAAAAGAGAGTTTAGGGAGAACCCCAGGGTGGATATGTGCTATAAAGAGGGTTTAGGGAGAACCCCAGGGTGGATATGTGCTTAAAAGAGGGTTTAGGGAGAACCCCAGGGTGGATATGTGATTAAAAGAGGGTTTAGGGGGAACCCCAGGGTGGAAATGTGCTTAAAAGAGGGTTTAGGGAGAACCCCAGGGTGGATATGTGCTTAAAAGAGGGTTTAGGGAGAACCCCAGGGTGGATATGTGCTTAAAAGAGGGTTTAGGGAGAACCCCTGGGTGGATATGTCATTAAAACAGGGTTTAGGGAGAACCCCAGGGTGGATATGTGCTTAAAAGAGGGTTTAGGGAGAACCCCAGTGTGGATATGTGCTTAAAAGAGGGTTTAGGGAGAACCCCAGGGTGGATATGTGCTTAAAAGAGGGTTTAAGGAGAACCCCAGGGTGGATATATGCTTAAAAGAGTGTTTAGGAAGAACCCCAGGGTGGATATGTGCTTAAAAGAGGGTTTAGGGAGAACCCCAGGGTGGATATGTGCTTAAAAGAGTGTTTAGGAAGAACCCCAGGGTGGATATGTGCATAAAAGAGGGTTTAGGAAGAACCCCAGGGTGGATATCTGCTTAAAAGAGTGTTTAGGAAGAACCCCAGGGTGGATATGTGCTTAAAAGAGAGTTTAGGGAGAACCCCAGGGTGGATATGTGCTTAAAAGAGGGTTTAGGGAGAACCCCAGGGTGGATATGTGCTTAAAAGAGGGTTTAGGGAGAACCCCAGGGTGGATATGTGCTTAAAAGAGGGTTTAGGGAGAACCCCAGGGTGGATATGTGCTTAAAAGAGGGTTTAGGGAGAACCCCAGGGTGGATATGTGCTTAAAAGAGGGTTTAGGGAGAACCCCAGGTTGGATATGTGCTTAAAAGAGTGTTTAGGAAGAACCCCAGGGTGGATATGGCTCAACAGAGGGTTTAGGGAGAACCCCAGTGTGGATATGTGCTTAAAAGAGTGTTTAGGAAGAACCCCAGGGTGGATATGTGCTTAAAAGAGGGTTTAGGAAAGAACCCCAGGGTGGATATGTGCTTAAAAGAGGGTTTAGGGAGAACCCCAGTGTGGATATGTGCTTAAAAGAGGGTTTAGGGAGAACCCCTGGGTGGATATGTGATTAAAACAGGGTTTAGGGAGAACCCCAGGGTGGATATGTGCTTAAAAGATGGTTTAGGGAGAACCCCAGTGTGGATATGTGCTTAAAAGAGGGTTTAGGGAGAACCCCAGGGTGGATATGTGCTTAAAAGAGGGTTTAGGGAGAACCCCAGGGTGGATATGTGCTTAAAAGAGTGTTTAGGAAGAACCCCAGGGTGGATATGTGCTTAAAAGAGGGTTTAGGGAGAACCCCAGGGTGGATATGTGCTTAAAAGAGTGTTTAGGAAGAACCCCAGGGTGGATATGTGCTTAAAAGAGGGTTTAGGAAGAACCCCAGGGTGGATATCTGCTTAAAAGAGTGTTTAGGAAGAACCCCAGGGTGGATATGTGCTTAAAAGAGAGTTTAGGGAGAACCCCAGGGTGGATATGTGCTTAAAAGAGGGTTTAGGGAGAACCCCAGGGTGGATATGTGCTTAAAAGAGGGTTTAGGGAGAACCCCAGGGTGGATGTGTGCTTAAAAGAGGGTTTAGGGAGAACCCCTGGGTGGATATGTGCTTAAAAGAGGGTTTAGGGAGGACCCCAGGGTGGATATGTGCTTAAAAGAGGGTTTAGGGAGAACCCCAGGGTGGATATGTGCTTAAAAGAGTGTTTAGGAAGAACCCCAGGGTGGATATGTGCTTAACAGAGGGTTTAGGGAGAACCCCAGGGTGGATATGTGCTTAAAAGAGGGTTTAGGAAGAACCCCAGGGTGGATAGCTGCTTAAAAGAGTGTTTAGGAAGAACCCCAGGGTGGATATGTGCTTAAAAGAGAGTTTAGGGAGAACCCCAGGGTGGATATGTGCTTAAAAGAGGGTTTAGGGAGAACCCCAGGGTGGATATGTGCTTAAAAGAGGGTTTAGGGAGAACCCCTGGGTGGATATGTGCTTAAAAGAGGGTTTAGGGAGAACCCCAGGGTGGATATGTGCTTAAAAGAGGGTTTAGGGAGAACCCCAGGGTGGAAATGTGCTTAAAAGAGGGTTGAGAAAGGTTATTTTATTAAATATTGTTAATGGAACTAGATATTCAGGGTGGCTCTGTGTTGCACAGGGACATCAAGATAGACGTACAGCTGATGAGGTTTGGGCTCGTAATTTATTTTGGTTTAGCATGTAATGGAAACGTAAGCTATGCTTTCCTTTATCTTTTTTTCATTACCACTGTAACAATGCATGGTAAAATCAACCATTTACCATTGATCTCTTTTTACATTCAATAATTCAATCAAAATATGTTTATTTAATCCCTGGAGCATTGTCATTAATCATGCCATTTATAGTTTTCTATAGGGTGACAGGGGTCTAGGGGGTGGGGCATTCAAAATGAACAAATCAATAACTATTTCCAATCTGTTACCCTGGCATTACAGACGGCTGTACATGGGTTTAAGGGTTTAGGCACTTCATCATAAAAGAAAACATAATTCTTACAGGCAAGCACACACACACACACACACACACACACACGCGTCATTACAAAATCAGAGATGTTACGTTTATTTGTGAAATATTAATCCTACTAATTATAGGATTTATATTTCAGCCTTTTAATATTCCATCTATTTGGATTCTTCTGGAAATAGAAAAGCCATTTCACGCATAAGAACAAAACAGTTCTAATTATCGTTGTCTGTCAGGTTGATCCTGAATGCACAGCGGGGCAGAGGTGTAATATTTTCGGAATCCATGAGCTGACTTTTGTCTCAGCTTCCATTCCATACAGATCACAGCAGTGCAACAGTGTCACGGTCCCAAATGCTGTAGCTGTGGGTCTCTTACACACTATGAAAACACAGCCATGCAGTCTATCTACAGAGGCAACACTTTGTGTCTGTGTTTTTTGACCTTTAAAACGTGCATGAGTGCCGTTTCTGCGGTGTCCCCTCATTACGGAGACAACAGCTCATGTCAAAGCATGGCGGGGCCCCAGTGTGATAGCAAGAAATAATCCTTGATTTTATTTACAGACGTGCAATCACGTATCATTACATTATCACATAGGGCTCTGGTCAAAAGTTGTGCACTACTGTATATAGAGAATAAGGTGGCCAGTTGGGATGCATGCAATTATGTGTCCGTCCATCCGCCCCCCCACTTCCCCTTTGTTGCTGTCCCACAACAAACCTCTAAAGATCTGGCGTAATCAAAAACCCATCTACAGGCTGAGGAGCTCTCGGCTTTGCTATGTGGTGATGTGATATGCGTCTGGCCTCCTCGCCTGTTCCCTCTCCCCGCCTCTTAAAACAACAGAGAGGAAACAAATAATTGAAAGTACAAGAGCAGAGAGCAGGGAGATAGGATACAAGAGCAGAGAGCAGGGAGATAGGATACAAGGTAGACAATAGAGTGCTGTAAATAAGGCACATGAATCCCTGAGGAATCAAGAGAGGCTGTTGTTCAGTGTGTCTCCTCCTCTCCTCTCCTCTCACTCTGAATGCCAAGTCCTGAAACCTAGCGCTGCTTCTTATTTTGAGTGTTTGTCTGAATGATACATTCTGTCCCAACATGAAGTGACCCTCAATTTGTCACTCGGTCTCTGACTAGAAAAGCCAGCCCAACAAAGCACATTTTTTCAGCGCAACTGTGACTGTGGGCTCTTACAGGATAGTCAAGAAGGATGGAACACACCTGAGTTATTGTCAGGAAGCTGGCAGGACTTAGTAGACCTGAGTAGATTTGATTTGGGTTGGAAATAGATCAGTATTTCAAAACCCCTCACCTTGGGCAGGGTTTCCCAAACTTGGTCCTGGGGACCATCCTGGGTGCAATTTTTGGTAACACTACACTGATTGAAATAACAGTGACCATGACCTAGGTTACAACCAGACAGTCCACCTTCCGTTGCATCCCTCTACGAATACAGCTGATTAAGCTATTCAGTCAGTTACAAAACTCTTGATTATTTAAACCAGGTGTCTCCACAGCTAACAACAAATGTTCCCACTACTTTAGAGAATGTTCCCTTAAAGATGTACTATGCACAAATCGTCCACAATTTCCTGGTTGCTAAAATTCGAATAGTTTGCCAAATTTCCGTTTATGTGACAAAACAAACAAGTATAGCGTAGAGAAACATTGTACCATCCAAACCCACTGTGAAATATATTTTCCTGTTGGAAGCTGGTGTACAAAACAAAAATTAAAAG
Organism: Oncorhynchus nerka; assembly: GCF_034236695.1. Lineage (NCBI taxonomy): Eukaryota > Metazoa > Chordata > Actinopteri > Salmoniformes > Salmonidae > Oncorhynchus > Oncorhynchus nerka. The sequence goes on from NC_088418.1 coordinate 14,506,648, forward strand.
ACACAAAATTTTAACTTAGGAACAGGAAGCATAGAAACAGCTCAAATAGAACAGATGAATAACTTCTTAGAATTCCTATAACACATAAGATACCAGTGAAAAGTTTGAACACACCTACTTATTCAAGGGTTTTAATTTATTTTACTATTTTCTACATTGTAGAATAATAGTGAAGATGTAAAACTATGAAATAACACATATGGAATCATGTAGTAACCAAAAAAGTGTTAAACAAATCAAAATATATTTTTGATTTTTGATTTTTCAAGGTAGCCACCCTTTCCCTTGATGAAAGCTTTGCACTCTCTTGGCATTCTCTCAACCAGCTTCACATATGCTAAGCACTTGTTGGCTGATTTTCCCTCACTCTGCGGTCCAACTCATCCCAAACCATCTCAATTGGGTTGAGGTTGGGTGATTGTGGAGGCCAGGTCATCTGATGCAGCACTCCATCACTCTCCTTCTTGGTCAAATAGCCCTTACACAGCCTGGAGGTGTGTTGGGTCATTGTCCTGTTGAAAAACAAATGATAGTCTCACTAAGCACAAACCAGATGGGATGGCATATCACTGCAGAATGCTGTGGTCGCCTTGCTGGTTAAGTGTGTCTTAAATTCTAAATAAATCACAGAGTCACCGGCAAAGCACCCCCAAACCATCACACCTCCTCCTCCATGCCTCATGGTGGGAACTACACATGCGGAGATCATCCGTTCACCTACTCTGCGTCTCACAAAGACATGGCTGTTGGAACCAAAAATCCCAAATTTGGACTGATTTCCACCAGTCTAATGTCCATTGCTCGTGTTTCTTGGCCCAAACAAGTCTCTTCTTATTATTGGTGTCTTTTAATAGTGGTTTCATTGCAGTAATTGAACCATAAAGGCCTGATTCACACAGTCTCCTCTGAACAGTTGATGTTGAGATGTGTCTGTTACTTGAACTCTGTGAAGCCTTTATTTGGGCTGCAATTTCTGAGGCTGGTAACTTTAATGAACTTATCCTCTGCAGCAGAGGGAACTCTGGGTCTTCCTTTCCTGTGGCGGACTTCATGAGAACTAGTTTCATCATTGTAGTTGATGGTTTTTGCGACTGCACTTGAAGGAACTTTCGAGGTTCTTTGACTGACCGTCATGTATTAAAGTAATGATGGACTGTCAGTTCTCTTTGCTTAATTCAGCTGTTCTTGCCATAATATGGACTTGGTCTTTTACCAAATAGGGCTATCTTCTGTATACCACCCCTACCTTGTCACAACACAACTGACTGGCTCAAATGCAATAAGGAAAGACATTTCACAAATGAACTTTTAACAAGGCACACCTGTTAATTTAAATGCATCCCAAGCTGGTTGAGAGAATGCCAAGAGTGTGCAAAGCTGTCATCAAGGCAAAGGGTGGCTGCTTTGAAGAATCTCAAAAATAAAATATATTTTGATTTGTTTAACAGTTTTTTGGTTGCTACATGATTCCATATGTGTTATTTCATAGTTTTGATGTCTTCACTATTATTCTACAATATAGAAAATAGTACAAATAAAGAAAAACCCTTGAAAGAGTAGGTGTGTCCAAACTTTTCTATGTAAATTTGGTCAGGTTGACCAAAACATTACATATTGCAGCTTTACATTAGATGATCAGCTTGTCATTTTAAAATGTCATTTTAAAATGTTATTATGTTATATTTTGAAAGCATATAAGACATTTGAATTTATACTGTTCTGTTGAATAGGAAATGCATCATATAAACTATTACAAATATACTGTATATATATTAAGCTAATTTCTACTGTGTACTTGAGCTTGTGTCCTCAAAAGTGACTACATTCAGCAATTTATTAATTTTTTTACCAGAAATGTGAGATTTTACTGTAACCTTTCTTTGTGTATGCAGCATTACTAGTTATTGTTTATGGCCCTCTAATCATAAATAATGCCTTTTGGGGATTATGTAGATTACATTTGAGATTACATCTAATTACATTTAACTGGTTTTAAGATAGCGGTACACTATAATGACAAAAGTATGTGGACACCCCTTCAAATTAGGGGATGTCGCCCTCCGCATCTGCGGTGAAAGGTGGCAGTGCTAGAGCGGTGTTTGTCAGACCATCAGACATCCCAAAAATCTGTGTTATCACGAAAACATCTACAGCCTCCTAACTGTTATTCCTACAAACTATTTTGACCCATCTATGGAAAGATGACACTCATGAACACGATGGCGTGTTACAGGACTCGTCTGATCTCGATACATCCGATCTGCCAACTTCTACCTGTAGAGTCTGAACAGATTGGGCTACACACTAATATGACCCCTCTATGGAAAGGTGAGTCTCTCACAAATACGTACATGCATTTCCTGATCTTTGTTATGTATCTCATATATAGGACAGACACTTCAGAACCAACTTCCTTTAGATTTTTTTGGGGGGGACAATCTGTTTATCAATGTATCAAGCAGTTATTCAATGCCTTTCCACAGGCCAACAGCATTAAGGCCAAATGTAAATGTTTCATCAACAATTAAAAATTCTATACTTTTTTGATAACTTAAGGTAAAACTCCAAATCAAATAGTTAAATGATCCTTGGTGTTAAATGACCCCCAACCCTGGGTTAGACTATAGGGTTAAAATGTATCTTGCAGGAATCTACACTAATTAGTGTTCTATTCAATGTGTATTGCTATTGACCATACAGCATGATTGACATTTAAAGGCACAGTTCCAGTGTTAGCGAAGACTGCATTGACGCTAAACGCTGCATATGTCGGCTCAATCGGAAAATACCTTTGCATTTCTACCACACAATCTGTAACGCTTCATCGACACGGACTGAATAAAGCCCTTAGGCTTACCATACAATACTTACTTACTAGAGACTTACTCCTTATTATCCACTCAAGGTCTACATCGATTATTTTGCAGGTGGCAATTCTTCACCTTTAAAACTAAACTCAATTACATTTCATCTAACCATCCACTTAATGTAATCTCCTCAGGTTGGCACAGACTCCAAGGTTGTCGTGACTTGGGTGAATCCTGTGTGTGTGTGTGTGTGTGCGTGTGCGTGTGTGTGTGTGTTTGTGATGTTGTGTGGGAATTCACAAGCTGAGTCTGAGGGGTGTATAGAGGGGGTGAGGAGCAAGAGGGGTGTCCTAGTCTAGGTCCAGTCCAGGTATAAAGGGGTGTCCCAGTCTGGGCCCAGTATAGAGGGGTGTCCCAGGCTGGGCCCAGTATAAAGGGGTGTCCCAGTCTGGGCCCAGTATAGAGGGGTGCCAGAAGGCTGCTAGATTGAGAAGATATTACAGTGATTAGGCTTCATTGGATGCTTCCAGCGCCACAGCCACCACTGTCATTACACAGCCAATTGCCCAGATGATAGCTGTAATATGAAATAAGTGCCAGTGAAAGAGATTAGTCCTGAGTGTACTGTACTGCTCCCTCTATGACGCAGGGAACCCAGCCAGTAGGGAGGGACCACAGCACTGAGGGAGGTGGTTTAAACTTACCCAAACAGTGGTTCCTCAACTAAAAGTTTTGAGATTATGCGGCGGGGTTTAGAGGCAATTTGTGGTTTGGTACGGTACCCTGCGTCACTGCTTCAATGCTCCAGACCAGCGCAAAGGGGAGTTAGAGCACTGATTATGCTTTGGAAAGTTGGAAAAAATATATATTCCATGACATTCTTAAGATATACAGTGGAAGGCTGAAGATTACATACACCTTAGCCAAATATATTTAAACACAGTTTTTCACAATTCCTGACATTTAATCCAAGTAAAAATTCCCTGTTTTAGGTCAGTTAGGATCACCACTTTATTTTAAGAACGTGAAATGTCAGAATAATAGTAGAGAGAATGATTTATTTCAGTTTTTATTTCTTTCATCACATTCCCAGTGGGTCAGAAGTTTACAAACACTAAATTAGCATTTGGTAGCATTGCCTTTAAATTGTTTAACTTGGGTCAAACGTTTCGGGTAGCCATCCACAAATTTCCCACAATAACTTGGGTGAATTTTGGCCCATTCCTCCTGACAGAGCTGGTGTAATGGAGTCAGGTGTCACGTTCTGACCTTAGTTCTTTTGTTATGTCTTTGTTTTAGTATGGTCAGGGCGTGAGTTGGGTGGGTTGTCTATGTTAGTTTTTCTATGATTTGCTATTTCTGTGTTTGGCCTGGTATGGTTCTCAATCAGAGGCAGCTGTCAATCGTTGTCCCTTATTTGAGAACCATATTTAGGGAGCCTGTTTTCTGTTGTGTTTCGTGGGTGATTGTTTCTTGTTGGATGTTTGTTTCCAATTTCAGGACTGTTTCGGTTTTTTGTTTGTATCAGTCACTTTGTATTCTTTAGTGTTCAGTTTTAATAAACTAGAATGGACACTTACCACGCTGCACATTGGTCTGATCTCTCCTACTCCTCATCAGAACAGTTACAAGAGTTTTGTAGGCCTCCTTGCTCACACACACTTTTTCAGTTCTGCCCACATTTTTCTATAGGATTGAGGTCAGGGCTTTGTGATGGCCACTCCAATACCTTAACTTTGTTGTCCTTAAGACATTTTGCCACAACTTTGGAAGTATGCTTGGGGTCATTGTCCATTTGGAAGACACACTTGTGACCAAGCTTTAACTTCATGACATATGTCTTGACAGGTGCACTTCAATATATCCACATAATTTCCCCTCATGATGCCATCAATTTTGTGAAGTGCACCAGTTCGTCCTGCGGCAAAGCACCCCCACAACGTGATGCTGCCACCCCCGTGCTTCAAGGTTGGGATGGTGTTCTTCGGCTTGCAAGCCTCCCCTTTTTTTCCTCCAAACATAACGATAACAAACAGTTCTATTATTGTTTCATCAGATCAGAGGACATTTCTCAAAAAAAATCTTTGTCCCTGTGTGCAGATGTAAACCTTAGTCTGGCTATTTTATGGTGGCTTTGGAGTAGTGGCTTCTTCCTTGTTTAGTGACCTCCCAGGTTATGTTGATATAGGACTCTTTTTTTACCCCCTTTTTCTCCCCAATTGTTAGTAGTTACTGTCTTGTCTCATCGCTACAACTCCCACACGGACTCGGGAGAGGAGAAAGTCGAGAGCCATGCATCCTCTGAAACATAACCCAACCAAGCTGCACTGCTTCTTAACACAAGGCACATCCAACCCGGAAGCCAGCCGCACCAATGTGTTGGAGGAAACAACGTACACCTAACGACCTGGTCAGCGTGCACTGCGCCCGGCATGCCATGCCACGCCACAAGAGTTGCTAGTGCGTGATTATACAAGGATATCCCTGCCGGCCAAACTCTCCCTAACCCGGATGACTGTAGGCCAATTGTGCGCCGCCCCGAGCCTGGGGCTCGGACCCAGAGTCTCTGGTGGTACAGCTAGCACTGTGATGCAGTGCCTTAGACCACTGTGCCACCCGGGAGGCCCCGATATAGGACTCCTTTTACTGTGAATATAGATACTTTTGTACCTGTTTCCTCCAGCATCTTCATGAGGTCCTTTGCTGTTGTTCTGGGATTGATTTGCACTTTTCGCACCAAAGTACGTTCATCTATATAAGACAGAACACGTCTCCTTCCTGAGCGGTATGATGGCTGCATGGTCTCATGGTGTTTAAACTTTATACTTTATACAAAAAACAAAATGCAAATTAATTACTTAAAAATCATACAATGTGATTTTCTGGATTTTTGTTTTAGATTCCGTCTCTCACAGTTGAAGTGTATCTATGATAAAAAATGACAGACCTCTACATGCTTTGTAAGTAGGAAAACCTGTAAAATCAGCAGTGTATCAAATACTTGTTCTCCCCACTGTATATGGCCTTACGGTTTCTGAAACTTGTCCTTAGCTATATTGCCTTATGGTTTCTGAAACCTTCTTAGCTTATTGTAGTGAGTTAAGCTAGGGCCAGTACAGTCTTCATTCATGCACTCACTCTATCTTCTTCACACACATACAGTAACTCATATATGCCCTGGATATATCTGATGTGGAGAGGAGTTTTCTTCCTGTCTGTCTGTTGAGGTCTCCCAGCTGAATAGAGTGTTTTACACCACATGTTGAGGTCTCCCAGCTGAATAGAGTGTTTTACACCACATGTTGAGGTCATCCAGCTGATTAGAGTGTTTGACACCACATGTTGAGGTCATGCAGCTGATTAGGGCACTCACACCATCCCACAAGTCCAGAGATATGAGAGAGTCTAGTTGTTGAAGGGCAGAGAAAGAGATGTTGCTCTCTGCCACTGCTTGAGGGAGACTGCAAGTATTGTGTGACATGCAGAGTCAAAAGGATGTGCAGATGTCCGGACCCCTAGTAACCTCCCTAGCAATCTATCAGGGCAGAGGTCATACAGGTCAGGGAGATGTTGAGAGGCAGGTTTATGGTTATCCCCCCCCCTACCCCTCCCTCTAGACTCTCAAGCTCCGGTCGTGCGAGATGGGGAGTGGAATGTGCAGCTCAGGGTTGAGACTGGCAGGGAAATCATAACAAGCCTATTGCTAGTTATCCATTCTAAAAGTGACTGGAGCTGTATGTTAAGGGTGTCAATTATTTATTTTACTGTTGCAGTCAACGTGTATATTGTTGAGTCGTCAGTGTACATGGACACACAGGCTTAATTCAAGGTCAGTGGAAGATCATTAGTAAACACAGAAAATAATAATGTCCTAGTTGGCTGCCCTGTGGTACACCACACTGAATTTGCATTAGAGTCCCTCTCGAGTGGAAAAATTCTATTTTATAGGTAACTGTCCTTCGGTGATAAGGCAGAGGAGGACGTTAATCCATAACAATATGTTTTTTTTTCAGAAGTCATTCTCACTTTGCAGAGAAAGGTTTACCAACAAAGTGATGGATTTTTTCCATGGACTCCTTTTTTTCAACAACTGGACTCTAAACTCTGAACCATCCCTGGTGTGGTGTCTTGTCAAGGTGTCAGATACATTTTTACTCGGTCTGGACTCGGTCTCAGACAATGAAGACTTCTCGAAACCTGCGGAGTAAAAAACTCATAATTATCAGCTCCCATTCAGTCAGAGCTTAAAACTGCTTGGTCAGGCCAAATTCCACACTCATTTCATGATACATAAATATCTTATCTCCTATTGAACCTTTGCTTCCTACTTTACTCATAACATTACTGTCCTTTTTATTCAATGAAAAATATCCTCAAACTGTCCACACTCGTCAGACAGTTTTGTGCTCACTATTATTAGGGTGACCGGGGGGAGTTGGAACATATTTTGTCTCTCTATAGACATGTTTGGGTTAGTAATGATTTGTAGATTGGCTCTCTATTTGCCCTCAGCATGCATTTCTTCACCATTCTTAATGTCTAAAGAATCTGTATGTCCTTCTGAAATATGCATTTTGAACTGATTATGGTGGGGATTTGACACAATTACAATCATGGTCTTGAATTGGACTTATATTTTTCTGGTCTTGGTCTTGACTCGGTCTCGCACCCCTCGCCCCTCCTGGTTTTGGTCTTGAATCAGTTTTAGTTGGTCTCGAACACAACACTGCTGACTCAACTCTTTTTAATGACTCTGATCTTTTGACTCGTTCAGTCAAAAGAACAAATCTTCAAAAGAACAAATCTAATTTTGTTACTTCGATTGAGTAATGACCTGAGCACGCAGGACCCCCCTACCGACGAACGAAGAACTGAAAGAGTCACGATTCTACATGTCACGCCCTGACCTTAGACATCCTTATTTATTCTCTGTGTTTGGTAGGTCAGGGTGTGACTCGGGTGGGAAAATCGATGTTTTCTATTTCTTTGTTGTTTTGCCGAGTGTGGTTCCCAATCAGAGGCGGCTGTCTATCGTTGTCTCTGATTGGGGATCATATATAAGTTGTGATTTTCTTTTTGGGTTTTGTGGGGTGTTATTTTCTGTTTAGTGTCTGTGCCTGACGGAACTGTTCGCTTTCATTTTTTTAGGATTTGTTATGTTTGTTTGAGTGTTTCTGTAAATAAATATCATGAACACTTTCCACGCTGCGCTTTGGTCCTACTCTTCCTTCCACCGACGAGAGCCGTTACAGAACACCCCACCAAAAAAGCACCAAGCAGCATGGCCAGGAGGACTGGACATGAGAGGAAATCCTGGAGGGGGAAGGACCCTGGACACGGGCCGGGGAGTATCGCCGTCCAAGGGAGCAGATGGAGGCAGCGAGAGTGGAACGGCGACTATACGAAGAGTTAGCTCAACTCTGTGGGAGGGGCACACGGGTTGGCGAGCGGAGCAAGCGGAATGAGCGAAACTAAGGGGTGAACGAAAACCAACTCCCTGTAAATACAATGAGGAGTTGGTCATGGTTCAAGTGCCACGTTTTCACCGTGCCTTCAGTGCGCATCCACAGCCCGGTGCGCTCTGTGCGAGTTCCCAGCAGTTGCCGTGCTAGATTGGGCATTCAGCCAGAACGGATTGTGCCGGCTCAGCGCTCCTGGTCTCCGGTGCGTCTCTTCGGCCCAGGATATCCTGCGCCAGTTCTACGCATGGTATCCCTAGTTCGCCAGCACAACCCAGTGCGGCCTGTGCCAGCTCCCCGCACGTGCCGTGCTACAGGGGGTATTCAGCTAGGACACGTTGTGCCAGGGGGGGGGGGGGGGGTACTGTCACGCCCTGACCTTAGAGATCCTTATTTATTCTGTCTCTGATTGGGGATCATATGTAAGTTGTCATTTTCCGTTTGGGTTTTGTGGGGTGTTATTTTCTGTTTAGTGTCTGTGCCTGACGGAACGGTTCGCTTTCGTTTTTTTTTGTTGTTGTTTTTGTTTGAATGTTTCTTGAACATAAATACAACACTTTCCACGCTGCGCTTTGGTCCACTCTTCCTTCCACCGATGAGAGCCGTTACACTACAAGCTTCTCATTCTCATGTCTTTCACCATAAGGGGCTTATTGGAGCTGTCAGTTGTGACCCAGTCTTGTAAAAGGGTACTTTAAACTATGTACATTTATCGAATGCTAGTCATACAAACAATATTATTTTCTTGATACATTTGAAACGAGGTCTAGTTGTGGCCGCAGCTGGACGAGATTGCGAACGACTCTTGGCGGAAAGCATTGCTTGACGGCAGTGAAGGTGATAAGCACAATATCGTTTGCGAAATGCAGCACCCGGGCAGCATCCCCAAATTATTTGTTCTCGAGTTTGGGTTTGTTCTTTAGAGGCTGTGTGTGTTTTGATTCTACAAAGCTGTATCCCCATCGTAACATTCTACAGTCAATTATGCAATCAATTATCAGTTCTAAACATGAATTTTTCTTCTCTATGGTGCCTGCCTGCAGCACAATCTGTTTTCCTGTGTGCATATACGGTTTGACAGACAGTTTTTGGTCAGAGCCGCTGACCTGGAGGAGCACGTATTAATCCTGCTGTACAATTTATTGCTGCCTGCAGGGCTAAAGAACAACAAAAAAATGAATGAACTAACTCAGAAAAATTCATCATGACTCTCGAGTCGGTGAAAAGAGTCATTAAAAAAGAACGAATCGTTCACGAACCGCACATCACTAATCAATGTACTTCAGTAGACGCTTAAAGGGCAACTGTTTCTATGTCCTGTGGTTTAAAAGATAAGAAGAAAGAGCCTAAAAAAGTCCAACTCAATTACATTGTTGGTTAGGTAAAAAAAAAAAAGTGATTTTTAAACCTGCTATGAGTTTCTAGATGGGGGAGGGCATTTTCCTTCTCCCCACTTCACCTCAACTCTCAGTGTTTGAAAATCACTGTTTTTAAAATGTTGTTTTTGATGATATCATCAAATTGCACTTTTTAACTTCCCTTTTTTTTAATGTAGAAATGCACCGTTTTCAAATATGTCCATATTGGTATAGCGCTGGAGATAATGAATATTAGGTTGAAAAGTGGCCAGTTGTAAATGGTGGAGACCCCATATCCATTAAAACAATACCACCCCATACTGTGGCAGTACCCTAGCCCCCACCAACCTTCTACACCCAGGCCACACCCCCTATCCACAGGTCACACCCCCTACACCTAGGTGGGGGCTAGTGGGTGTGACCTGGGTTTAGGGGTGTCCCAATTAAAAAAGTAAACATTTGCTGTTGATTACATCATTATTTTTTACATGGTGAGGTCATGAATATTTTTTTATATCAGAATGGGATTGGGAACCCCTTTGGGAACCACTGCCCTACAATCAGGTCACAGAGTGACTGCTCTGTGATGCTGAGAATCGTACAGCAATGTCAGATAAGGCATTTCCCATTGCGAGAGGCCTGTACCTATGCTGTACCCATTCACCAAACCACACAAGGCCAGAGACCATTAATACTGAAACAAAGTTACATTGTCAACAAAGATTCAATCCTTTGGAGAGAGCACATAAAGCTTTGTTAAATAATGCAGGAATTGAATCATTCAACAATGGGCCTTCGACATTTGTGCCTCACTAGCTAGCTAGACCGCAATGAGGTAATTATTAATGTCTTTATTCAACTATAAGTCTATAAACAGTGGTAGCAGTTTCTCTCCCCACTCCTTCTTCATAATGTTCAGAGAACATCCAAGTAACCTTGACATTTTCTCTATGACGTTAGTCGTATACGGTGTAGGTTTATATCTCATGTTGAAGCACAGCACAGAGGTATGGTGCTGAGTGACTTAAGGGTTGAACATACCCCCTGGTCTAATTAGAAATAGGGATTCCATACTGTTCCCAGAAATCAATGTGTGTCTTCTGACCCAAACCAGTTTTGAACTGAACTTTGCATGTGCCCCATATTGGTTTGAATCACATACTGTACATGTAGCAGGTTTACTATCAATGCAGCAAAAGTGTTGTCAGTATGTACGCAGATCAAGGACCTTCCCTGTAGTACAGTATAACCCTCTCTCTCACGACAGAATCATTCAATGCAACCCAGCAGAGACAAGCTAATGTAAGTGGATCAGGAATGTGTTAGCGAGAGCGTCGACACACAGCAACCATACATGTCACACAGAGGAGAGGACACATACATCTAACACCAGCTGGGCTAACTATCGTAGCACCAAGGCTAACTAACTAGACAGTTGCTATGGCGACCAGTGTCTTTTGTCACAATAATACTGTAGTAATCAGGCCTCTGTTCTGACAGTGAGCTAGCACTCAAGCGAGCTCCTCTTCTCTCGGTTTGAGGGTTCTAAGTCACATGGATGAGAAGTCATTTACACATGCAGCTAGTGGGAAGGTCTCGACTCCACTTGGGGAATGAGAAAAAAGAGAGATGAACAGAAAAATAACACACAAGAACGCATCTTTGGAGCCTAAGAATAAGTCAGCGGAAATTATAAAAAAAATTAAAAAATGGAAACGGGTTGGGTGCTATATGCAATTATAGAGAAATAGAGGGGTTGGGAAGGGAGGAGAGGAGAAAGTGCTGCTTATGGCACACATAAGTGTGGATCTCAGCACTGAATGTAAGTGGTGCCGGTGTTAGGAAGACTAGGCATGGTGTTGTATTTCTCAGGAATAAAAAAAATTCAAGATTATAAATAATTACTTAGAGTAAAATATGAGTTCAACTGTAAAAAAAAAAGTTGCATGGAGACGTAGACAGCATAGAGAAAGTGTGGTGTTTCAACCACCTCTATTCATTGGCATGCATACTGAATATTACTCACATTTTAACATGTGCGACACCTCCCTCGGACAAATAACATGTGACAGGTTTGCACAGGTTAAAGAATCGCATGTCTATTGATGTTCTGTATTATGTCATTCTGTATTATGTTTCATGTTGGACCCCAGGAAGAGTAGCTGCTGCTTTTGCAACAGCTAATGGGGATCCTAATAAAATAACAAATACCAAAACATTCAACATCAAAACAAACACATTCGGCATTACGGAATATTACCCCTCATTACTCTTCCTAATAATCTAAACTATGAATAAATCAATTGCATCTTAAACTACTCCCAACAAGTGTTTTGGAAAGTTCTCAACCCAGTCATCTTTTATCAGTGTAGCTCTCTCAGTGGCAGACCCACAGTTGTATGGGCGATCCCAGTGTGTATCCAAAGCCCTCTGAAAGCTTGCCTGGGGATATGTTGGCATAAGAAAACACCCCTCAGCGGTAAAATAGGCCTACAAACACAGCTGCAGGAGGGGCAGATGAGGGGGCTCTGGCTTACCTCAGCTCCCCTGGTAGTATGGATGCTGCAGGTGTGTAAAATTGATGTTTCACTAAACCCCTCCCCCCTTGGTTACTGTTGCAACCTCGGTCAACATTTTCCCGGGAAGCCCATTTCCCCATACGAACCTCTGGCAAAATCCCCTCACAGTGATCTCAAATTGTATATTTAATACACAATGAAACTTAACACAGCGTACCCCTTGCTAATCAGGAGACTCTTGGGTATGTTGTTGTGAACTGTCATCACAATTGCTTCATGGGAACATAGTAAAATGTCAGGTGTCCAATCAAAAATGTATATTTTGACCAATGGGTAAACTATTATGTTAATTGTGTAGATAATCGTCTAAGAAAACCAATGGTCCAAACCAACAGAGGCTGGTGGGAGGAGCTATAGGAGGACGGTCTCATTGTAAAGACTAGAATGGAATCAATGGAACAGTATCAAATAAATGGAATTTTCGACTCCGTTCCATTAGTTCCATACCAGCCATTACAACGAGCACGTCCTCCTATAGCTCCTCCCACCGGCTTCCCCTGGTCCTAACCTCATATCATAATCCGTTCAAATCTGATAGGATGGCAAAAATAAGGTTGACTAAATAAGGCCAGAGGAAAAAAAGTGGTAAAAAGAAGAACATTTGCACAGCATCGCTTCAGCGAGGCTAGATGCTGTGTCAGAATGAAGGCTACCTGACAGGCTCACTTTCCCATTGAACTCATCATCGTTCTTCTCGAATCTGCAGGATAAAAAAATAATATAGAAGGTAAGATAGATATAAATTTTGAGACACGACATACAGTATTTTCATATTTCAGTATAAGCTTTTCACATTAATGCTAAACATTTGTTCATTTTCAAAGACTTCTCACATGAACAAGTGTGTCTCTGTGAAATGTCAACAGAGTACTTAGTACACCGCAAACATTGTACTTTCAAAGTCTTTAACATTTAATTAACTTTTGTCCCACCGGCAGGAAACAACTTTGGAGACGACCACCACAACATGTAAAATCCTTAAAATGTTTTTTTTTGTGAGAAAGCTGCACTGCTCTGTCAACTTTATGGATATGAAATGTTCGAAAAAAAACAATCAGAATATGAATATTCATATTTTCGAGTTGGTAACATTTATTTTATAACGTAAGGAAGTGAAATATCATCACCAAAGTAAATTTTTCTGGGCAGAGTGGGTGGACACCCTATAAAATGAAGGTGGTAATGTGTCTAGCCACTGGATGCCACTGAATGCAATGTTAACCTCTTTTGGAGCTAACTAGTGATCTCAAATCGTGTCCTGATGTTGACAGCCGATGAGAGTTGTATTCATAAGATGGCTAACTTAGCTACTTAAAATACTTTTAGAAAACAAATGGTTATATTAGCTGGCTAGCTAGCTAAAGTTAGCAACATTTGGTGGTCAATGACATTGGGAGCTAACCAGCTAAACTAGCATACAATGAAACAAAAGTATAATTTCAGATTCAAAAAATACTCCAAGAGAATCTGAATTTCAGGAATCACAGTAGCAAGTACTCCTGGTGCACTTCTCAAATATTTAGCCATTCAAACATTTAGTAGTTGGGTAAACATATTTTTGTTGTCATGGTCTCAATGGCTTCCAATGCGTTTAAAATGTGAGCTTGTCTGAGGTGCTGGACTCGACGACAATTGCTATCCATTCGAGTGCTGCGATTCGTTGTCCCAAATTAGGGGGCGGGGCTTAGCGAAGGGTCAATTAGAAAGAGAGGAACATTACAGTTCCATGCTATGCACTGTATTTAGCTGTGGCTCGATGTGGCTCTGGTCACAAGTAGTAGAATTAGTTCCAAATCTAGGGTGGGTGTAGTGGCAGTGATACTAGATGCGCAGTTTGGAATGTTTGACCTGTTGTTGTCACATCATAGTTGGAGTTTTATTGCATTATGTACGCCGTACTTGACATCTAAAAGCTGAATTGCAGTACACAGCACATACAAGTAAGCAAAAACAGTTAAAAGCAGGTCTACATGTAGCCGGTGTGTGATGATACTCATTAGAAGAGTCGTGCTGAGGGTCTGACAGTCGGCATTATTCTCACATCTGGTTCACAAGGTCAAATGGAAAGGGACATCAGATGGACTGGACGTCAGCTGAATACTGAGTGCATCTGTAACAGTATGACTTTAGACCGTCCCCTCGCCCATACCCGGGCGCGAACCAGGGACCCTCTGCACACATCAACAGCAGTCACCCACGAAGCATCGTTACCCATCGCTCCACAAAAGCCGCAGCCCTTGCAGAGCAAGGGGAACCACTACTTCAAGGTCTCAGAGCAAGTGACGTCACCGATTGAAACGCTATTTAGCGCGCACCGCTAACTAAGCAAGCCGTTTCACATCCGTTACACATCCCCTCTCATTCAGTTGGAAACAGTTCTGTATACACAGTATTGTAGAAACAAATATTCTACATAGGTATAGTAAATACCAATAGAATAGGACAGACATTACAAAAAGTGAGGTTCATTATTGTTATTATGTTTCAGTTATGTACAATGTCTATGGGATGTGGTTCTAGAGTGCCTGTGGTTGGGTGTATACAGGCCTCTGTGGTCAAATTCAACCAGATTAGATTGAGTTACAAGGACCTAATGGATTTACTGGCTGTGTTAAAGATGAATATGGCTAATTAAGTCATAGCTAAAAGCAGTCAGAATTTGACATCATAGGAGAGGAAATTGCTAGTGTGGCATGTGAAAGCTAACAAGTAAAACTTTTTTTTTAAATTATACATTTTATATCAAAGTTATATTTGGCTACTCATAAGCTGTTATAAATGAATATGCATCTGACAGTCTACTGTACGTACTGTAGCTATGTATCTACTTGATTTGCATAACGGTGTAGCATGGTGAATGAGGTCTCTATAGGCCAGAGCCTCACACATGTATGGCAGCAAGTAGACTAGTGGTTAAGAGGGTATGTCTATTAACCAAAAGGTTGCTGGTTGGAATCCCCAAACTGACCAGGTGGAAAATCTGCCTGTGTCTGTAAGCAAGGCACTTAACCTTAATCTCTCTGGAAAAGAATGTCAGCTAAACGACAAGAAAATAACATACCTGCAAAAGTTACAGCATTTGATCACGTAGTTAACTATCATAACTTTGCTAGATAGTGCAAATAATACATTGCTGCTGAAGTTGTTTGGTTGCCTTAGCAGAGGTGAAGGGCAGGCCAAGCATGCTTTTTAAGACAGAGGAGGAACAGCTGCTGAGGTTTGCAGAAAAAAAAAACATTTTTAAAAAGTCCCTTGCTTTTCAACACCCTCGGTAGGGAGGGGGGAGAATTGTACACACACACACACACACACAATCAGAAGCATTGACTTAGATATAATGATTTTATAAATAATCTGTTTATCGTCCTACCAGAGAGAGTGTTTCAGTAGAAAATTAACGTTGTATCGGCTCAGACATTTCTCCAAAAAGTACAATATTTGTCCCCATGTGCAGTTGCAAACCGTAGTCTGGCTTTTTTATGGTGGTTTTGGAGCAGTGGCTTCTTCCTTGCTGAGCGGCCTTTCAGGTTATGTCGATATAGGACTCGTTTTACTGTGGATATAGATACTTTTGTACCTGTTTCCTCCGGCATCTTCACAAGGTCCTTTGCTGTTGTTCTGGGATTGATTTGCATGTTTCACACCAATGTACATTCATCTCTAGGAGCCAGAACGCGTCTCCTTCCTGAGCAATATGATGGCTGCGTGGTCCCATGGTGTTTATATTTCCGTACTATTGTTTGTACAGATGAACGTGGTACCTTCATGGGTTTGGAAATTGCTCCCAAAGATAAACCAGACTTGTGGAGGTCTACAATTTTTCTTCTGAGGACCTGGCTGATTTCTTTTGATTTCCCCATGATGTCAAGCAAAGAGGCACTGAGTTTGAAGGTAGGCCTTGAAATACATCCACAGGTACACCTCCAATTGACTCAGATTATGTCAATTAGCCTATCAGAAGCTTCTAAAGCCATGACATCACTTTCTGGAATTTTCCAAGTTGTTTTTAAGGCACAGTCAGCTTAGTGTATGTTAACTTCTGACCCACTGGAATTGTGATATAGTGAATTATAAGTGACGTAATCTGCCTGTTAACAATTGTTGGAAAAATTACTTGTGCCAAAACTATAGTTTGTTAACCAGACATTTGTGGAGTATGTAAACTTCCGACTTCAACTGTATATTCATACATGAAGTGAACAACAGTAATCAAAGGTCAACTCAGGACACTTCCAGTGGTTCTGTCATCTTTCTTGTTGAATTTGTGTGGAGTGAGGGGGATGTGATAATCCCACCTGTGACCACATGATATGGAGTTGCCTGCAGACTTTGTGTGAACCAGTGCACATGACAGGCATGAGATGGCACAGCACATAGAGAAACCATCTGTTGATTATCTACAGCTCAAAAACTGAAGCTCCCTCGCCCAGCAACTGAACCTCCCTCGCCCAGCAACTGAACCTCTCTCCTGGCTTTCCGAGGTCTCGGCTCCAACACCTAAACAGCCCAGGGAGAAACTGCAGTCTGTCTGTCAGTTGATCACTGCCCAAGTGGAGCCAATGATCCCACACACAATACCCTGATCACAACTCACCTGGTGAACATGTTGAATCAGCTGTGTGGCCCAGTTTCTCAAAGTCGTGTTTGTGCCAGCTAAAGACAACAGTGAGAATGGAGAGTCTTGCCACAGAGATCGGAAAGGCGGGTGAAACTTCCAGGTTATGAAGTTTAGTAGATAACTTGCGGAGCTGCCGAACTGCCTAACATGAATTACAAAAAACATTGAGACATACCATTTAACTTGTGTTGCTATGGCGATGCCTTATTAAGATGTAACAAGCATCCCATTCTAAATGGGTCACTAACTGAATTATTCTCAATATTTCCAAGACCAGGGTTTCCTGAACTCAGTCTTGCCCCCCCCCCCCCCCCCCCGGTTTTAGCCCTAGCACTACACAGCAACTTTAACTAATCAACTAATCCAAGTTTGATGATGAGTTGGTTATTTGAGAATGGGAAACCATGTGCTAGACGACAAGCGTCTGTAGCTGCTGTCTCTCCCTCAAACATTAAAAATGTTCTCTCCCCTCATCAGTTCTCCAGGGCTCTTTTTATGACAGGATTAAATTGTCCTAAAATTAAGAATAGATCATTTACCTGGTATGCCTGGTTGACTTTTCACTTTGTTTATTCACATAATTCTCAGTAAATTCACTCCTGCTTACTTCCCCAGACCCTGAGAGAGAGAGAGAGAGCGAGCGATAGAGAGAGCGAGAGAGAGAGAGAGAGAGAGAGAGCGAGAGAGCGAGAGAGCGAGAGAGAGGTAAAACAACTGCCTTTTTCCAGATGCATCTCATTTTGTAGTTCTGGCTGTTACATCCCATCTACTCAAGACCAACAATGGGTAATATCCCTGCTGCAGTAGCAGGATGTATTTCCCTGTTCCCGTGCCAGCTCCACCACAGGCCAATTGATATAAACATCTCCATTGCATGGTTGTAGGTTTCAGTTACTGTTAACATTCATTCTGTGGTTCAGACTCAGGTTGGTGTGTCTCTATGCTGGGGTCTGTAGTTTTTTCATTGTTATTTTAAACATTGCATTTGTTCCCTCTCCCATTCAAAACACATTCTACTCTACATACCCCTATACTAGACAAAAACAATTCTATTTACTGGCCTGAGGTAGCAAACAGCTACCCAAGGTTGCATCACTATTCCAGGCCACACAATCCCCCTCAGTTGGTAGAGCACAGTGCTTGCAATGCCAGGGTTATGGGGTCGATTCCCACCGGGGACCAGTATGAAAAATATTAAAGTATTAAAGTGTATGCACTTACTACTGTAAATTGATCCAGAGTGTCTGTTAAAACTCTTGATAAACTGTCATCTTCAGGCAGGTCTGTCTTTAGAAGTGATTTAAGTAATAAAACAGACACTCTTATACAGAGCAACTTACAGAAGCAATTAGGGTTAAGTGCCTTGCTCAACACTACATCAACAGATGTTTCATCTAGTCCACTCAGGAATTCAAACCAGCAGCCTTTCAGTAACTGGCCCAGCACTCTATACCGTTAGGCTACCTGTCGACCATGAGCAAGTGTGTTTGTTTTGTCTCAGCCTAAAGCGTGCAGATTAGATTGTGCATGCAGTGTTGCTATTGGCAGGTGGCAAAGTGCCTCTGCGGGCATCCCAATCACATTGGCATACAGAAAGTGTTGCCCAGCTAGCCAATGAGTTCCATAGTAGAATGGTCCAGAACCTTTGAGTTCTAGAACCTCAGCGGAACCACAGCGGAAAAAATGCTCAGCGCCAAAAAGCCCCATAACATTCCACTGTCGGCCAGACCAACCATCTCTCCCAGGACAATAACAAGGGAGGAGGATGAAAGCTTCTACACACAATAACTTTGGAATAAAACAGGACAATCACCAACGAGAGACCCATTAGAGAAGGCCTGTGTAAAGGCCGGCCCAGGGCCCGAGACCTGAATCAATGCGGCCCGCGGATTCATGCTCAGATCACATTAACAATTTGCGATAGTAAAGTTTTGAAAAACGTATTTGTTATTCAAATTAAAAGCCCAATGAATACTTGCCTTTGTGTAATGATTTAACCCCCACTGTTTCTGGGACATTTATTTTGAAGTCTTGTATAAATAACAAATGCACGAGGACAGACAGTGACTGACAGGCTGACACACATGTCACAGTTACAAATAGTAGCTAGCTAGAAATTGCGCAGAAATGTGTTTTTCAAAGATTTCAAAGAAAAGGAAAGTACAGTATACAGTTTTGGCCAAAAGTTTTGAGA
Source organism: Oncorhynchus nerka (assembly GCF_034236695.1). NCBI lineage: Eukaryota > Metazoa > Chordata > Actinopteri > Salmoniformes > Salmonidae > Oncorhynchus > Oncorhynchus nerka. Next base: position 14,525,663 of record NC_088418.1, read on the forward strand.
ATGACACAAATATAAATTTTCACAAAGTCTGCTGCCTCAGTTTGTATGATGGCAATTTGCATATACTCCAGAATGGTATGAAGAGTGATCAGATGAATTTCAATTAATTGCAAAGTCCCTCTTTGCCATGCAAATGAACTGAATCCCCCAAAAACATTTTCACTGCATTTCAGCCTGCCACAAAAGGACCAGCTGAACTTGTGGACAAACAAAACCCCACAAATTCTGACCAACTCCAAGCATTGATTATGCAAGAAGGGGCTGCCATCAGTCAGGATGTGGCCCAGAAGTTAATTGACAGCATGTCAGGGCGGATTGCAGAGGTCTTGAAAAAGAAGTTTCAACACTTCAAATATTGACTCTTTGCATCAACTTCATGTAATTGTCAATAAAAGCCTTTCACACTTATGAAATGCGTGTAATTATACTTCAGTATTCCATAGTAACATCTGACAAAAATATCTAAAGACACAGAAGCAGCTAACTTTGTGAAAATGTATATTTGTGTCATTGTAGGGTGATCCAGCAAGAGTGGACATTGGACATATGTATTTTTTGAGGTACAGATGAAGTCAGAAGTTTACATACACTTAGGTTGGAGTCATTAAAACTTGTTTTTCAACCACTCCACAAATGTCTTGTTAACTAACTATAGTTTTGGGAAGTCGGTTAGGACATCTACTTTGTGTATGACACAAGTCATTTTTCCAACAATTGTTTACAGACAAATTATTTCACTGTATCACAATTCCAGTGGGTCAGAAGTTTACATAGACCTGTGGATGTATTTCAAGGCCTACCTTCAAACTTTGTGCCTCTTTGCTTGACATCATGGGAATATCTAAAGAAACCAGCCCAAAAAATTGTAGACCTCCACAAGTCTGGTTCATCCGTGGGAGCAATTTCCAAACACCTGAAGGTATCACGTTCATCTGTACAAACAATTGTAGGCAAGTATAAACACCAGGACCTCACAGCCGTCATACCGCTCTGGAAGGAGACGCATTCTGTTTCCTAGAGATGAACGTACATTGGTGCGAAACGTGCAAATCATTCCAGGAACAACAGCAAAGGACATTGTGAAAATGCTGGAGGAAAGTATCTACATCCACAGTACAACGAGTCATATATCGACATAACCTGAAAGGCCACTAAGCAAGGAAGAAGCCACTGCTCCAAAACCACCATAAAAATGACAGACTATGGTTTGCAAATGCACATGGCGACAAAGATCGTACTTTTTGGAGAAATGTCCTCTGGTCTGATGAAACAAAAATAGAACTGTTTGGCCATAAGACCATCGTTATGTTTTGAAAAATATGCGGGATGCTTTCCATCCGAAGATCACCATCCCAACCGTAAATGTGAAGCACGGGGCTGGCAGCATCATGTTGTGGGGTTGCTTTATTGAAGGAGGGACTGGTGCACTTCACAAAATAGATGGCAACATGAGGAAGGGAAATTATGTGGATATATTGAAGCAACATCTCAAGACATCAGTCAGGAAGCTTGGTCGCAAATGGGTCTTCAAATGAACAATGACCCCAAGCATACTTCCAAAGTTGTTGCAAAATAGCTTAAGGACAACAAAGTCAAGGTATTGGAGTGGCCATTACAAAGTCTTGACCTCAATCCTAAAGGTAGAACATTTGTGGGCAGAACTGAAAAAGTGTTTGCGAGCAAGGAGGCCTACAAACCTGACTCCGTTACACCAGCTCTGTCAGGAGGAATGGGCCAAAACTCACCCAACGTATTGTGGGAAGCTTGTGGAAGGGTACCCGAAACACTTGACCCAAGTTAAACAATTTAAAGGCAATGCTACCAAATGCTAATTAAGTGTATGTAAACTTCTGACCCACTGGGAATGTGATGAAAGAAAGAAAATTATTCTGACATTAAAAGGAATTATTATTATTCTGACATTTCACGTTCTTAAAAATAAAGTGGTGATCCTATCTGGCCTAAAACAGGGATTTTTTATTAGGATTAAATGTCAGGAATGGTGAAAGACAGTTTAAATGTATTTGGCTAAGGTATATGTACACTTCCAACTTCAACTGTATCAGGGATAGCTGTGTGCTAGTATGCAAAGATATAAGCTCTGTCTTGAAAGACTACAACTTGTCCTGACACTTCCAGACGAAGCATGCAGAGAAAAATAGGAATATGTCTTCTGAGCAGAAGGCAAATTCATCGAAAGAGTTGCTTTCTCAGCTGTAAAAGCAGCAAGGACTTTTCACAAAACTGCATTCAATAAGAGATGGAATTGCAAGAGCTAGCTATGTACTGTCCCACAAAATTGATAAACATTGCAAGCCATTCGCTGAGGGCGAATTCATTAAAGAATGTTTAATTGACTCTGCAGCAATACTTTGCCCCGACAAGAAAGAGCTGTTTCAAAATGTTTCCCTGTCAAGATGAACAGTGACACGGCGTGTTGAGGACATCGCAGAGAATATGGAACAACAGTTGAAAGACAAGGTATGAGAGCCGTGATGAGAGCCTGGATGAGAGCAGTGATGAGAGCCTGGATGAGAGCAGTGATGAGAGCCTGGATGAGAGCAGTGATGAGAGCCTGGATGAGAGCAGTGATGAGAGCCTGGATGAGAGCAGTGATGAGAGCCTGAATGAGAGCAGTGATGAGAGCCTGGATGAGAGCAGTGATGAGAGCCTGGATGAGAGCAGTGATGCACGTGACACGAGAGCCTGGATGAGAGCAGTGATGAGAGCCTGGATGAGAGCAGTGATGCACGTGACACGAGAGCCTGGATGAGAGCAGTGATGAGAGCCTGGTTGAGAGCAGTGATGAGAGCCTGGATGAGAGCAGTGATGCACGTGACACGGCGCAGTTGTTGATATTCTTACGAGGCGTAACCCCAGACTTTCTTTGAAATTACAGAGGACCTTGCTTCAGTGCAGTCAATGAAGAGCACAACCACAGGGAAAGACTTATTGTAGGAGGTTAATAAGTGTGTGGCAAAGCTGGGACTGAGTTTTGAGAAGTTATCCAGTGGGACCACTGATGGGTGCCCAAACTTGACAGGAAAAAACATTGGCCTTTTGAAAAGGATATAAGATCAAGTTGCTGAGCTGAACCCAGATCAGAAAATGATTTTCCGGCGTTGCATTATTCATAAGGAGGTGCTCTGTAAATGTGTTCTGAAAATGAGTCATGTTGTGGAGACAGTCACTAAAGTGGTAAACTTCATAAGAGCTAAATCTTTAAACCACAGGCAGTTTGTCTCACTGTAGGAAAAGACAGAGTCAGGTCATACAGATCTCCCCTTCCTCACAAACATGAGATGGCTGAGTTTGGAGAAGGTGCATAAAAGTGGGACCTGAAGTCAGAGATTGCTGAGTTTTTGCATATGAAAGGAAAATATGTGGATTTTCCTCAACTGCAAGATAAAGAATGGTTGGCTGATATTGCCTTCACCGTGGACATCATGGCCCTCATGAGTGAACTGAATTCCAAACTACAAGGGAAGGGCCTTTTTGCACATCAGAAGCTCAGCCTTGTCAAAGCCTTCAAGGGAAAATGTCTCCCCCTGACCTGCCAAGTAGAAGCCATCAATCCCACCCACCTTCTGACACTACTAGTCTGTTCCCTATCAGATGACCAGCGGGAGAAGTACACATGGCTGCTGTGTGCATTGAACTGTGAGTTTTCTCATCGTTTTGAGGATTTCAAAGTGTTGGAAAATGACATGCTGTTGGTTTCCTCTCCCTTTACCTTCAATGTGGATAACGCTCCCACGGACCTGCAACTTGAGTTTATCGATCTTCAGTCGGATGCAGTGATTGGAGAACTATTCAAAACAAAATCATTGACAGGGTTCTTTGCATCTCTCGATTCACAAAATGTTCCTAATATTAGGAGTTATGCTCAGAAGATGTGTGTACAATTTTTTTGTCAACCTATGTATTGTTAATAGACATTTTCAGTGATGAAATTTGACAAGTCAAGCCACAGATAATTTCTTACTGACTCTCACCTCTCAGCAATCCTGCGCATAGCGACGTCAGAAACTATACCTGACTTCACTGCTCTAGTCAATGCCCATCAGAGACTTCACTCCTCACACTGATTGAGTAGTTTAAATGTAATATTGACCTCTTCCTCTTTCTTGTGTTTTTGTGCATACCCGTCCGTGTACTTTTCCCTCCGTGTAGTTCATTGCATGTTTGATATTGAAAATACCTACCAAAAGGAGAACATGGATGTGGTTTATTTCTGTGCATGTTAAAAAAGTAAAATAAGTAGCATATCTGGACGTGATTTACAGTAGATATATCTGTCAACACGGCCATACACATGATGTATAATCCTGTAATATGATTCTAGCTCGCGATGGAAAATATATATTCTAATGTGGCCCTCCATGGAAAATAATTGGCCAGGCCTGCATTAGAGGGATTCCCCATTAAATTACACATACAGTGCATACAGAAAGTATTCAGACCCCTTGACTTTTTCCACATTTTGATACGTTACAGCCTTATACTAAAATGGATTAAATCGTTTTTTCCCTTCACACAATACCCTATGATGATGAAGCAAAAACTGTTTTTAGACATTTTTGCAAATGTATTATTATTATTTTTTTAAACATATCACATTTACATAAGTATTCAGACCCTTCGATATAAGACTCAAACTTAAGTTCAGGTGCATCTTGTTTCCCATTGATCATCCTTGAGATGTTTCTACAATTTTCCGAATGCACTGTAAATGATTCATGGTAGATTATCACAGTGTGTTTACATTAACATGTAGGAGCTACTGTATCTTGTTTTTGTGTAGTTGCTACTCATTGGTTGTCACTTGACTCCAGAGGAAAGGGAAGATAATGTAAGACTGTTGCACAAAAGCATTAGAAGACAAAACTATGCAGAGAGAAAAAGGGGAGAGAGAGAGAGATCCATAAAAGAGTAATATCGTGAGGCAGAGATGGGAATATCTCATCTCAGAAAACAAACAAAAAAACTGTCGGTATTAAGGATTTTCCATCCCTCTAAATGCTTTGAATTGCAGATTGTGGGCGAGGAGGAGAGGTAGACTGTCAGAGAGAAGACAGGAGCTCATATTAGACTGTGGGATTATCTGGGCACTGATTGGTCCCTCTGAGATTTCCCAGAGAGATAGAGAGCACAAAGAAACTTCTCGCCCTGTAAACTCACTAATAATGTTAAGGGATAAGAGAGAGCCTGGAGCAAGAGCTGAGGGAGGGCGGGAGGGTTATGATTGAGTAGCTGATGTTTTTTAGTTAGCCTATTTTTCTTTTTAGAGGTGTGTTTTTGCATGGATCTAGTGATTTAGTCGTCAGGTTGGACTTGCAAGGTTTAATTTGTCAATACTGCTGTTTTTTTGGGATACAACAGAGATTTAACACGTGCATATCATTATGCACACACACTGGCCAGACAAAACTGTCCAGCTGGCTAACCAACTGTGAGCCCCTGAACATGGCCACAGCGTGAGTTGCGTCGGCAAGGCAATCATTATGCTAACAGTTAGTAATCTGCTGAGGGCAGTCATACTGCTTGATTGATGTCTTTTATTTGCATCCGAGTGATGAAGAAAAATAGAGATAGGGGCTTATTCCAGCGATGTGATTGAATGTGTCAGCAACCGTAACCGTGTCGCTCCCCTGCATGCTAGGGATGTCTATATTCACTTGATAAATTTGCCCTGTATCTCGGAGGAGCGAGCAAGATCGTTCAACTGTTGCCATGTTAAATGCAGGTTGGCATTTATTGAGATGACTCATGTACTGGAGGCAACTCAGGGTAGTCTAGCTGGCACAGCCACAAAGTAATACAATCGGATTTTAAACCTAACCACAGGAGGTTGGTGGCACCTTAATTGGGGAGGACAGGCTCATGGTAATGGCTGGACCGGAGTGGGTGGAATGGTATCAAATACATCAAACACATGGTTTCCATGCAAAATCCAATCAAATCAAATTGTATTGGTCACATACACATGGTTAGCAGATGTTAATGCGAGTGTAGCGAAATGCTTGTGCTTCTAGTTCCGACCATGCAGTAATATCTACCAAGTAATCTAACAATTTCACAACAACTACCTTATACAAACAAGTGTAAAGGAATGAATAAGTATATTCATATAAGTATACATATAAGTATATATAAATATATGGATGAGCGATGGCCGAACGGCATAGGCAAGATGCAGTAGATGGTATAGAGTACAGTATATACATATGAGATGAGTAATGTAGGGTATGTAAACATTATATAAAGTGGCATTTTTTAAAGTGACTAGTGATGCATTTATTACATCCATTTTTTTCTTATTAAGTGGCTAGAGATTTGGGCAGCAGCCACACAATGTTAGTGGTGGCTGTTAACAGTCTGATGGCCTTGAGATAGAAGCTGTTTTTCAGTCTCTCGGTCCCAGCTTTGATGCACCTGTACTGACCTCGCCTTCTGGATGATAGCGGGGTGAACAGGCAGTGGCTCGGGTGGTTGTTGTCCTTGATGATCTTTTTGGCCTTCCCGTGACATCCGGTGGTGTAGGTGTCCTGGAGGGCAGGTAGTTTTCCCCCGGTGATGCGTTGTGCAGGCCTCACTACCCTCTGGAGAGCCTTACGGTTGTGGGCGGAGCAGTTGCCGTACCAGGTGGTGAGTTGTGAGTGTTTTTGGTGACAAGCCAAATTTCTTCAGCCTCCTGGATGCCATTCCATTTACTCCCTTCCAGGAATTATTATGAGCCGCTCTCTGAATCCATCCCTAACTTTAACCACACTGCTAATCTTATGCCTAATCCTAACCTTAAATTAAGACCAAAATGCACATTTGTGTTTTCATACATTTTTACTACATAGGCCTAAGCAAATCTTTACTTTGCAGCTCACCCGTCTAGTGGAAATCGCTCAGCGCTGCCTCCAGGAAAAGATGCATCCCAATAAATGTTGACTTGCTTGTAAAATAGCGATGAACTGGGGTAATTCCTCAGCAGTATAGGGGAACTTTAATCTAGTTTACAGTGAAGTGGGAGAGTCGAGTGGGGAAATGTACATATTGAACCAGCAGAGGAGGAGAGCGATGTGTACAGTATCTCAGAAACATTTGAATCTACTACCAGGCATGTAATGTAGATGGCTTCTATCATACACACAATGTACACAGTCATACAGTGAGTACAAGAATGCATAGGTATTGTATTTCCCAGGGATCCCCATTAGCTGTTGCCAAGGCTGGAGATACTCTTCCTGGGGTCCAAACACATTAAGGCACTTACATCACATATAAAACAAAAGATAAAACAGTACATTTTTTAACATTATTACACCACTACATATCAACAATACAAAATGTATAATACATGATACAACAATGCGTGTGTCTGTACCTGCGGGTGTGTTTCTTCACAGTCGCCACTGTTCCATAAGATGTATTATCATTCATTTTTTTTTTACTACTGCTTGCATCAGTTACCTGATGTGGAATAGAGTTCCATGTAGCCATGGCTCTCTGTAGTACTGTGTGCCTCCCATAGTCTGTTCTGGATTTGGGGATATAAAAAATATATATTTTACCTTTATTTAACTAGGCGAGTCAGTTAAAAGAACAACTTCTTATTTTCAATGACAGCCTAGGAACGGTGGCTTAACTGCCTCGTTCAGGGGTAGGACGACAGATTTGTACCTTGTCAGCTCAGGGATTCAATCTTGCAAGCTTTCGGTTACAAGTCCAACACTCTAACCACTAGGCTTCCAGCTGCCCCATTATGAAGAGATCTCTGGTGGCATGTCTTGGGGGTATGCATAGGTTTCCGAGTTGTGTGCTAGTAGTTTAAACAGATATTTTATTTTATCTCACCTTTATTTAACAAGGCAAGTCAGTTAAGAACTAATTGTTATTTACAATGACGGCCTACCAAAAGGCAGAAGGCCTCATGCGGGGACAGGGACAGGATTTAAAATAAATAAAACAATTAAAACATAGCACAAAACACACATCACGACAAGAGAGATAACACAACACTACATAAAGAGAGACCTAAGACAACAACCCAGCAAGGCAGAAACACATGACAACAACATGGTAGCAAGACAACATGGTAGCAGCACAAAACATGGTACAAACATTATTGAGCACAGACAACATCACATAGGGCAAGAAGGTAGAGGCAACAATACATCAGATAGCTTGGTGTATTCAGCTTGTAAACATTTCTTACAAAAACAAGTTGTGATGTATCGGGGGGATACTATGGTGGTATCGGGGGGGATACTATGGTGGTATCGGGGGGGATACTATGGTGGTATCGGGGGGATACTATGGTGGTATCGGGGGGGATACTATGGTGGTATCGGGGGGATACTATGGTAAACACTGATGATAGAGAGCACTGAACAGACCTGTAATTGTGTATGGGCTGTACAAACAACTACATTGCAGAGGAGTTGGCTTTCTTTGCTATTATAACATAACTTAGACAGCAACTTCATAAATGAACAATCTGTTGATGCTATCCATTTCATTCAAGCACATTTTGAATAAGAATACTAACAATTTCCATTTAAAAAAATAGACTTTTACATTTTACATAAAACTCACCATCAGTCTTTGATTATCAAATGCCTTCTTCTTTCTTTTCTAACTGGAACTCACATGGTCAGTACTCACATGGTCAGTAGTCACATGGTCAGAACTCACATGGTCAGTACTCACATGGTCAGTACTCACATGGTCAGAACTCACATGGTCAGTACTCACATGGTCAGAACTCACATGGTCAGTACTCACATGGTCAGTACTCACATGGTCAGAACTCACATGGTCAGTACTCACATGGTCAGTACTCACATGGTCAGTACTCACATGGTCAGAACTCACATGGTCAGTACTCACATGGTCAGAACTCACACGGTCAGTACACACATGGTCAGTACTCACATGGTCAGTACTCACATGGTCAGTACTCACATGGTCAGAACTCACACGGTCAGTACACACATGGTCAGAACTCACATGGTCAGTACTCACATGGTCAGTACTCACATGGTCAGTACTCACATGGTCAGAACTCACACGGTCAGTACACACATGGTCAGAACTCACATGGTCAGTACTCACATGGTCAGAACTCACACGGTCAGTACTCACGTGGTCAGTACTCACGTGGTCAGAACTCACATGGTCAGTACTCACATGGTCAGTACTCACATGGTCAGTGCACACATGGTCAGTACTCACATGGTCAGAACTCACATGGTCAGTACTCACATGGTCAGTACTCACATGGTCAGTACTCACATGGTCAGAACTCACATGGTCAGTACTCACATGGTCAGAACTCACATGGTCAGTACTCACATGGTCAGTACACACATGGTCAGAACTCACATGGTCAGTACTCACATGGTCAGAACTCACATGGTCAGTACTCACATGGTCAGAACTCACATGGTCAGTACACACATGGTCAGAACTCACATGGTCAGTACACACATGGGATTCAGCAGCAACAGGCTCTCTGACGACACCTCACGTGCCTCTCGGTAGGTCCCATTGGCAGTAAAACGTCCCCCACACGCTGCGTTCGTTGTTAGCTTCACAGTTCCTATAAACTAGCTGGCTAGCTAATGTTGCAAAATGGAACACAAAGTTCGTAATTTCTGTTAAAAGTTCTGTTCACCAGCTGCTGCCACAAATTATATAATGCGTGGATATTAAGATAAGAAACTTCTCTCTACAAAGACGAATATTATCCAACCTATAGCTTCACAAACAAACACGTGACTTCCAAGGCCAGTGCAAGGAGCCAATAAGGTGTAATTGCAGACCGCTGTTCAGGGCATTTCTTGATGTGGGCGTTCCTTGACATCAGGATACGCACATTGGTGCCAGCCATTGGTCAGTTTCTGTGTTATGAGACTGATGGTTTTCTACAAAGATGTTTTGTTTGCATAGCAGGTTAAGTAAATTAGCGTGGCAGGTTAGGAGAATGAGGTTAAGGTTAAGGTTAGGAAAAGGGTTAGGGTTAAGCTGAGCTAAAATTATACAGTTGTCAAGAACTGTTGTCCCTGACGAGAAAGAAACGGCCATGGACCAATGACGAGCATCAATAGGTGTAACTTGACATTAAGAAAGGCTGATATCAGAAAATACCCCTAATTGCGGTTTGCTATTACACCCTTCTCCAAGGAGCATACATTGAATCGGGGCTCGACCCAAATCCGCCCATTGTTTCCCGTCAGCCAATCAAATTCTAAATAATATTGTTTTATGTTGCCTTCTTGGTAGCTTAAAATAGGTAACATTGCATCTAATTACTGTTTCACATCAATTAGCCACGAAATCCCAAGTTTGAAAGCAACTTTTTTTTCTGGAAGCTTTGGAAGCTTTTTTTTCTGGAAGCTTACATTCATTTGGGTTCAACGAATGAGCTTCAGCCCCTCGCAATATGAGTGACAGCTAGCACCCACTGACGAGTGAGAGAGAGTGCTGACACGGTACACATATCTGCACATAAGTGACATTTTTAGGGACCAGTTTTGTACTGGTCCCTAAAAGTACCTGAGAACACCTTGAATATAAGCTACACTAATTTGCTGGTGAGCTATTATTTTACATGAGCTAATTTAGCTACTGATAGCTATTTTCTCTGGAGCAATGAGCTAACAGTAAGCTGCATATAAACTGACTGGTTGGGTAGTGCTATCTTATTATCTAACTACATAACACAATGCAGGCTGGTCAGTGCTGCAAATCTCCTTTACAGGATGGGATAGGCTAGATAATGAGGGTTCCTCTCAGGGTTCAGCATTCAGCGACAACCCCAAAACATGCATGAACCCCAATAACCTTTTCCCCAGGTCAAGTATCCCCCACTGTGATTACGTCCTCTCATGGAAAAGATACATTTAAAAAGTACATGACCTTTTGCAGAGGCCCAAAACAACATGGCGGAGAACCATGGAGACTAAAAGCTCCAACAGTCTCAGCAGAGTGGTGGAGAATATGGCAAGAGACAGACAAGTGGAGAGCATTTGTTGCTCCCCTTATGCACCAGTCTGTGTGTGAGTGACCTATATAACTATGCCCGTAATCAAGCGCTGCTCTGCTTTTCTTGACATCGCTATCAACAAAACAAGTTGTACAGGCCCTTTCTTTATTGTACTTTGTCATATGGTCAAGTGCCACAAAGAAGAGACTTAGGCAAATTACAGTTGGACCAGAACAGAGCAGCACGTCTGGCACTTAAATGTACACGGAGAGCTAAAATCAATAACATGCATGCTAACCTCTCCTGGCTCAAAGTAGAGGAGCGATGAACTGCATCACTACTTGCTTTTGTGAGAAGTATTGACATGCTGAAAGCGCTGAGCTGTCTGTTCAAACGACCAGCACATAGTTTAGACACCCATGCATACACCACAAGACATGCCACAAGGGGTCTCGTAACTGTCCCCTATTCCAGAAAAGACAGTGGAAAATGCCATACATAGAGCCATGACTACATGGAACTCGATTCAACGTTAAATACCTCAAGCAAGCAGTAAAATCCAATAAAAAAACAGATGAAACGACACCTTATGGAACCATGCGGATTGTGAAGAGAGACACACACACACAGGCTAAAACATGCACACTACACAGATGTATACTGTAATGTTGTAGTATTGTTTTATTGCGGAATTATACATTTTGTATTGTAGATACACTACATGTACTTGAGTATTTTGAAACCCGTTCATATTAGTGGATTCAGCTATTTCAGCTACACCCGTTGATGACATGAAGTGCGTAGCACATAGAAATTGTCTCTCCTCAGTTGCAACATTCACTACCAAGTTCCAAACGGTCTCTGGAAGCAACGTGCAGCCGCACACAAGCCTAAGATCACCATGCGCAATGCCAAGCGTCAGCTGGAGTGGTGTAAAACTCGCTGCCATTGGACTCTGAAGCAGTGAAAACACATTCTCTGGAGTCATGAATCATGCATCTCCATCTGGCAGTCCGACGGACTAATCTGGATTTGGCACATGCCTACCTGGAGGAATAATGGTCTGGGGCTGTTTTTCATGGTTCGGGCTAGGCCCCTTAGTTCCAGTGAAGGGAAATCTTAAAGCTACAGCATACAATGACACTCTAGACGCTTCTGTGCTTCCAACTTTGTGGCAACAGTTTGGGAAAGACCCTTTCCTGTTTCAAAATGACAATGCCCCCATGCCATGAACAAAGCAAGGTCCATACAAAAAATGGTTTGTCGAGATTGGTTTGGAAGAACTTGACTGGCCTGTTCACAGCCCTGACTTCAACCCCATCGAACACCTTAGGATGAATTGGAATGCCGACTGCGAGCCAGGCCTAATCGCCCACCATCAGTGCCCGACCTTACTAATGCTCTTGCGGCTGAATGGAAGCAAATCCACGCAGCAATGTTCCAACATCTAGTGGAAAGCCTTCCCAGAAGGCTGGTCCCCACTTGCTGCTATAACAACAGTGGGGACCAGCCTTCTGGGAAGGCTTTGACCAACTCCATTTTAAAGCCCATTATTTTGGAAAGAGCTGTTCGGCGAGCAGGTGTCCACATACTTTTGGTCATGTAGTGTCTGTGTTAGTAGAGTAGTGGTGTAACAATGTGTTGTGTTATGTACTTTCTTTTATGTAGGCCTAGTTGTCTTAGTCTTGTTTGGACCGTAGGAAGAGCCTTGGCAGCAGCTAATGCGGATCCTTAATAAATAAATCAAATAAAACTATCCTTGACGTAACTGTGCGTCAATCTAAGTAACATTAAAAAAAATACCTATCAAAATCCGTCTGTTTTTAAAGTAGACTGAGTGGGATGCAGGGTAGCCTAGTGGTTAGAGCGTTGGACTAGTAACCGGAAGGTTGCGAGTTCAAACCCCCGAGCTGACAAGGTACAAATCTGTCGTTCTGCCCCTGAACAGGCAGTTAACCCACTGTTCCCAGGCCGTCATTGAAAATAAGAATGTGTTCTTAACTGACTTGCCTGGTAAATAAAAATACAAAAAATCCACTGCATCCGCCTTTGTTGGCCTTCCGATCTGGGGTGGAAGGTGGCCAAGCACCCGCAGTGTTTGTAAGACCGTGAGACATCTTGAAAATTGGTCTTCTCACGAAAATGTCAATAGCGTCCGAACTAATATGACCACTCAATGGAAAAATGAGACTGTCACAAACACGGTGGCGTTCTCCATTTCTCTTTTCGACTCCCACAAGCCCCATGGGACTCGTCTGAAGTCGGTACCGCCGATTTGCCAACTTTTGTCTGGAGCATCCAAACCGTTTGGGCTACAAACTAATAGGAATCTCACGAATGGTTTATCAGGAAACAAACTGGGTCAAAGGTCAACCAACAAAGTTGAATTGAATAAGGTGGAAAGTAGTGTGATAAAACCATAAAGAATTGCTAGCACTCTCTCTCTCTCTCTCTCTCTCTCTTTCTCTCTCTCACCAACCTAAGCATTGATTGCAAAAAGTGCTGTTGGTTTTGTAAGAGGTCTTATCACGCCCAATACTTTCCAAGATTGACAATATGTGGGTCTGCAATTTATTAATGGTAATACATGATGCAATCAGCAGTATGATCCATTTCAAACTCTTTTTGATATAAGTTCCACTCTGACTATCATTCATAAGTAATTGAGTTTTCACAAATGCAATGCTTTTTTAAACTGTTAAAATATCACCCCATGCAATCTCACAGTAGAGCTGTGAAGTAAAGTAAAAAATGTCTTGATGGTGTATTGTGTTCTTCCCTGTAGAGCTGCCCAGAGTGTTCACCTTAATTAACACCCTGTGCAAGTCTCTGTGGGACTGGTGGTATTTTTTTCAGCTCAGTGTGGAATGAAGTTCCACCAGGCTGCGTCCCAGGTGGAGCAGCCTGCAATATTATAGAGTTGGAAGAAGTTGTATCCACACTCTCATCCAGTTTTGGATTGTTGTATTTTACAGGCACAGACACACACACACACACACAGAGATACACACACACACACACACACACACACACACACACACACACACACACACACACACACACACAGATATACACACACACACATTCCCCTCCAACCACAAATACACAAACACACCAGACAACACTAGTGAACATAAGAAAGAAGAGAGGAGAAAGACAAGAGGAAGTAGAACCCATGTGGAGTGTCCTTGGAGGGGTCTTCCAGGAAAGGCCTTATTGAGCCTGTATCCTCCATAGAGCTCGGGGGAGCTGTATCCATACAAGGATAGTTAATAACAGAGACAGGGGCCAGACCCTGGCCAGCCCAGGGTTAAACATGGTGAGAGCCATTAGGTACCCAGGAGGCTCTGGTTGCATCAGTGGAAAAAAATAAAGACATTATTAAATGGCCTGAACTTTGATAGAGGTCTCTCTCGAGCACACACACAGAGGCATGTGTATACACACACACGCACGCACGCACGCACACACACACACACACACACACACACACAAACACACACACAGAGGCATGTGTATACACACACACGCACGCACACACACACACACAGAGGCATGTGTATACACACACACACACACACACACACACACACACACACACACACACACACACACAGAGTCATGTGTATACACACACACGCACACACACACACACACACACAGAGGCATGTGTATACACACACACACACACACACACACAGAGGCATGTGTATACACACACACGCACACACACACACACACACACACAGACATAGGAAAACACTTACACATACACACACGGATTCTATGTGGTACGCATGAACACACACATATACTGTATACACACTGGTCGCGTTCGAGTGGATCGCTTTTGTCAAGTCGATTCATACAGTGGATACAAATTAAAGTCATATTTAAGGCTCTCGCTCACTAATTGATTATACAATGTACACACACATATGATCTCAGTTGTTGAGATATTGGGGTTACAGACTTGTTTATTTCGACATAAAAAAGAAACACTTTTTTATAAACAATGGCATCACTGCCATGTTGATCTGAGCCTTGCTGTTGGAAAAACACATTACTGTTAGACTTTGAGCTGTCGCAGATGCACCTGCCCCGACCTCCCTCCTCAACAGTCGGTTGCTTTAGCCTTATCACTCAAACGCACCCACTCTCTAACTCTTACACACAAAGATAATTACCCAGTGTTAAAAGCTAAATAAATAGTGTTAAATCAACACCAAAAGTGTTGAGTCTGTGATATCGGAACATTGTTATATATAGATTATATATACTGTAGATACTGGAACAGTGTTAAATTGACACTGCTTATTGTAACGCCTTACTAAAATATTTCCCAGAGTGCCATGCCTTTTAGGTAAATCGTAGAGTTACCACCCATGACTGTGTTTGTTAGTGACAGAGTCATGGTTGTTGCAGTCACAGTCATCTACTTATTGACATGTGGAGTTCCCCAAGTGACTTGCTAAGTAATTATGTTATTCAAATTATATATATTAAAGCTAATGAAATGTGGATTTCACAATTGGATGAAACTAGATCAATGTATGAAAAATGACTTGTTTTTCTACATTGATAAGGTTTCATCATGAAGTCACTGGTTCCCTCCCCTGTGTCAAACACTTGGTTTCAGGAGGCAGGATTATTCAGGGAATAGAGTGGCATCACCCTAACGCTCTCAGTAGCTACTCTACTGGTGCCAATAGTTTACTGTAGGGTTTCAGAAAAAAATACATTGATAGGTTAACCTACTAATCTATCGCAAAGATACTTATATGTTTCCCCTTTCATCTGTGTCTGGTGTTAGCTAGTTCCTGTCTAGTTTAGTCTTCATTTGTGTCTGGTGTTAGCTAGTTACTGTAGCTAGGTCTTCATCTGTGTCTGGTGTTAGCTAGTTACTGTAGCTAGGTCTTCATCTGTGTCTGGTGTTAGCTAGTTACTGTCTAGCTAGGTCTTCATCTGTGTCTGGTGTTAGCTAGTTACTGTCTAGCTAGGTCTTCATCTGTGTCTGGTGTTAGCTAGTTACTGTCTAGCTAGGTCTTCATCTGTGTCTGGTGTTAGCTAGTTACTGTCTAGCTAGGTCTTCATCTGTGTCTGGTGTTAGCTAGTTACTGTCTAGCTAGGTCTTCATCTGTGTCTGGTGTTAGCTAGTTACTGTCTAGCTAGGTCTTCATCTGTGTCTGGTGTTAGCTAGTTCCTGTCTAGCTAGGTATTCATCTGTGTCTGGTGTTAGCTAGTTACTGTCTAGCTAGGTCTTCATCTGTGTCTGGTGTTAGCTAGTTACTGTCTAGCTAGGTCTTCATCTGTGTCTGGTGTTAGCTAGTTACTGTCTAGCTAGGTCTTCATCTGTGTCTGGTGTTAGCTAGTTACTGGCTGGCTAGGTCTTCATCTGTGTCTGGTGTTAGCTAGTTCCTGTCCAGCTAGGTCTTCATCTGTGTCTGGTGTTAGCTAGTTACTGTCTAGCTAGGTCTTCATTTGTGTCTGGTGTTAGCTAGTTACTGTCTAACTAGGTCTTCATTTGTGTCTGGTGTTAGCTAGTTCCTGTCTAGCTAGGTCTTCATCTGTGTCTGGTGTTAGCTAGTTACTGGCTGGCTAGGTCTTCATCTGTGTCTGGTGTTAGCTAGTTCCTGTCCAGCTAGGTCTTCATCTGTGTCTGGTGTTAGCTAGTTACTGTCTAGCTAGGTCTTCATTTGTGTCTGGTGTTAGCTAGTTACTGTCTAGCTAGGTCTTCATTTGTGTCTGGTGTTAGCTAGTTCCTGTCTAGCTAGGTCTTCATCTGTGTCTGGTGTTAGCTAGTTACTAGCAAGCTTGGCCTTCAGCCAGCATGGAACACAAGGGGGGAAGGGTCATTCAAACCTTTGACACAGTTTGTATTTGTATTTATTAAGAATCCCCATTAGCTGCAGGCAGCATTCACAGATTTCACAACACACTGTGTGCCCTCAGGCCCCTACTCTACCACTACCACATATCTACAATACAACATTAATGTGTACGTGTGTGTATAGTGCAGTTGTCAAGTCAACACATCCATCAGTCAACACAGTGCTGCTGTGAGAGACACAAGAGCTGTCAGTCAAGGCAAGCTCATTAATGTAAATTCCCTGCCCACTCAGCCTGTCTTTTCATACTTCCTGGTAGTTATAAATGAGAGAAATGTCTGATAATTTATATCCAAAGTAAATAATATGGGTGATATTTTAGTCACTCAAAAGGCTATTTTACATGGGAATCAGCATGACTGTTTGGGACCTTTAACACAATGACATACGTATTCATATGGCCTTATTTTGAAGGTCTTTTTTTACCCTAATACAGGGACCTGAATCTCACACACATTCACTTTCAACCAAAACCACACCCCTCATTATCATATTTCCCAGGATGCTCTAGTGAGGTCGATTTTCTTTAATGGTTTGTTTCATTATCTATGTTTGCGCATGTACATTGATTGATTGATTAATCTTATGCACAAAAATAAATAATACACTTTTTTTTATCATATCCAAAAATGTATTTTATTTTAATTTTATTTTTACTCCAATGTTTGTTACAGTTAAGTCTTTAGAGTCGATAAGACATTTTGTAGTAGGGTGCTAAACTGATATATGTAATTGTCTTAAGATGGTGATTGTATGGTTCTAAACAATTGTATTGTTCAGCTATTTTTTTTTTTTTTTTATAAATATTGGTTTTGGCCTTCACTACTAAACCCATAGAAACGCATTGAATAACAAAATCTTTAATGACAAAAAGGACAGTAAGCAAATACATCTCAAGAAAAGGTTGTGATGTGTCTGTCCTAAATCTAGTAGATATAAAAAAATAACTTGTTTTACACATATTTAACCCCTTTCTTTGGGAATGCATAAAACTACCTCCATACTTCCAGTCTTTTTCTTTTCTTAAAAGTCCTGTGTCACATGTGGGGGATGTAGAGCAAAACTGAGAACAGTTTGCGGTCCCATTAGTTTGTAGCCCAAATGGTTCATAAGCAACCAAACAGAAATTGGCACATTGACGTTACCGACTTCAAAAGGCTCTCCAGACTAGGGGGTTAAATGACTTAGGTAGAAGTTCCACTGGAAACTGAAGCAAGAATTCTGAAATCCTTCAACCAGGTCACTAGAAATGTGCAACCCTACTTGCCATTCTGAGGAAGCCTGAGGTATGGAACTGGGGTACAATTATGTACGTGTATCTAAAGGTACAAATCAAAACCTAAAACTCATGGTTCATAGGGCACATCAAGACTGCAAGCCATATTACAATGGTTTTTCAAGGTGATATGTAATTCTAATAGTACCTGTGGAATACTTAATTGTTTTATGAACTTGTATTTAAAATGACTGCCAAGGCCAAACACTCTAAGCTAACAGACTAACGAAAGCATCTAAACTCGATCAACTATTTCAGTAACGGGTGCAATAAATCAAAATTAAAATATTGGAATAGTTTAGAAACATTTTGTAATCTATATTTGAGAAGCATAAGATTAATTCATTAATCAATTAATCAATGTAAATGCACAAACATTGATATTGAGACAAACAATTATAAATATCAACCTGCAATAGAGCATGCTGGGAAATAATGATGGGCGTGGTTTTGGTGCAAAGGGACATGTATGAGTTTCAGGTCCCTGTATCAGGGTAAAACTAGAGTTAGTGCTATATAGGTTCCTCAAAATATACTGACCACAAATATAAACTCAACATCCAACAATTTTTGTGATTTTACTGAGTTGCAGTTCATGTAAAGAAATCAGTCAATTGAAATAAATAAATTTGGCCCTAATCTATGGATTTCATGACTGGGCAGGGGCTCAGCCATGGATGGGCCTGGGAGGGCAATTGAGATTGTGTGGTCTATGGATCTGTTAGGAAGGTAAGCAAATTGGGGTGGGTCTAGGGTGTCTGGGATGATGGAGTTGATGTGTGCCATAACCATCCTTTCAAAGCACTTCATGATTACAGTCCCCTTGTGGGGACACACAATTCAAAATCCTACTTTTCCTAACCCCCAACCCCAACCTAACCTTAACCCTAGCTCCTAACCCTAACCCTAAACCTAATTCTAACCCCTAACCCTAATTCACCTTAACCCTAAACCCTGTAGAAATAGCATTTTACATTGTGGGGGACTATCACAATGTCCCCAGTTGGTCAAATGTTTGTTTGTTTACTCCCTCTCCTGGGTCATGGCCACAGGATGCTGTCATAATCACCCAGGACTACAGTAAAAAATGGCCCAGGAACAGACCATATGTTTTATATCTCTCATCGTTGTAATACCTGCTTCTCATCAGCCGTAATGGATCCTGGTCAGGGATGTTAAATGGTGTTATTGACCCGGCACAGGGGACAGAGACAGTACACACATTTATTGTTATCCAATAGCCTTGTTTTTACATCAGAAGAGAATGCTGTCTGGTTTCCAGAAATCTACTTCACTATAATTTAATATAAAAAGAAGGGGGAATTAGTGTGTTTGTCTATACACAATTATATGCACACTAAGGACACACACCTAGTTAAATTAAAGTGTGACATCATAAATCAAAATATCTCTCTCGTTCTCTCTCTTACACACACACGCGCGCACGCACACACACAAGCACATACACACACATACAAGCTCTCTCACCCACAGGCTCTGTCTGTGCCCTCTCCCTCACTGCATCCCTCACTGCATCTTCAGATCCCATCCCGTGATTGAGATTTCAGTGGTGAGGGTTTTATCACGCTCCACGACTCTGACACTTATTTCTATATACTGCAGAACTGCGTTAGACCTGCCTGACCAGACACTGCTCATGTGTTTTTGTGTGTGTGTGTGTGTGTGTGTGTGTGTGTGTGTGTGTGTGTGTGTGTGTGTGTGTGTGTGTGTGTGTGTGTGTGTGTGTGTGTGTGTGTGTGTGTGTGCGCGCGTGTGCATGCGTTTGTGGGGTGGGAGGGAGAGAAAGACAGAGAGAGATAAGAGAAGGAGACAGATCCTTTTTCTAAAATGTTTTAAGTGTTGGAGGGATCTTGGACCATTCCACCCTACATTCCACCCTACAGAATACTTTTGTAATCCTTGATATCCTTTGTCTGCACTTATTATTTTTTCAAAAAAAAAAAAAACATGAAAACACCTGAAGTTTGTTAAACATTATTGGCACTTGGATTAGAACCGCTGCTTTGGGCAGATGACTTGACAATATAGCTCTTTGGCCTCGCACACCTGTAGTGGGTTTGGCATCCAAATCAAATCACATTTTATTTGTCACATACACATAGTTAGTGTTAATGCGAGTGTAGCGAAATCCTTGTGCTTCTAGTTCCAACAATGCAGTAATATCCAAATATGTGGACTCCTTGCTGTCCCCAGTCCACCTGGCCGTGCTGCTGCTCCAGTTTCAACTGTTCTGCCTGCGGCTATGGAATCCTGACCTGTTCACCGGACGTGCTACCTGTCCCAGACATGCTGTTTTCAACTCTCTAGAGACAGCAGGAGTGATAGAGATACTCTTAATGATCAGCTATGAAAAGCCAACGTGCTTCTACACCTGCATTGCTTGCTGTTTGGGGTTTTAGGCTGGATTTCTGTACAGCACTTTGAGATATCAGCTGATGTCCGAAGGGCTATATAAATACATTTGATTTGATTTTGATTTGATATCCAACGAGTAATCTAACCTAACAATTTCACAACAATTACCTATACACACAAGTGTAAATTAATGAATAAGAATATGTACATAAAAAAAATATATGAATGAGTGATGGTATAGAATGGCATAGAATGGAGATGCAGTGGATGGTATAGAGTACAGTATATACATATGAGATGAGTAATGTAGGGTATGTAAACATATAAAAGTGGCAAATGAGAATGCATGACCAGAAAATGACCCCATACCTACTGTAAAATACTGTAGTGGATCTCTGATGTTATTGGACTACTTTGCTTCCACTGGTCCTGGGGCCTTGTTAAGGTCAACGGCATCATCAACTTTACCCAGTACCAGGATATTTTACCCAAGCATCCTGGTTGCTTCTGCCAGGAGGCTGAAACTTGGTTGCAAGTGGATCTTCCAGCAAGACAATAACCCCAAACACACATCAAAATTCACAAAGAAATGGTTAATTGGCCACAAAAAAGTCTCCAGACTTGAAACCCATTGTAAACCTGTGGTTTGAGTTGAAGAGCAGATGAAGAATATCAAGGATCTGGAAAGATTGATTCTGTATGGATGAATGGTCTCAGATCCCTCCCAATGTGTTCTCCAACGCATAAAACATTTAGGAAAAAGGCTCAGTGCCGCAGGTGAGCTATTATACAGCTAGATGACTCCTGGTATCTCCAGGAGTGAGAGGCATAATTTGTGTCTTTATATGTTGCCTAGTACTGTTTATTTGTTATTTGTTATCTACTTTAAGTGCTGCATGTCTTCCTAGTGTGTAAACTGCTGACGACTCATAACTTGCAGATGATTGTTGGCCATTTGTGACTTGTTTTGGTAATCAGCGACTGTATTGGAGGGGGAGTGGTTTCTCCTCTCCTAGGCAATCAGTAATTAGTACAGGGAAGTGTGCCATTCACCTCTGCTAGGCAATTAGCAATTCGTGTTAGTACTTCTGATCTGAGGTCAAGAACGCTGTGTTCATTTCAGCTTATTCTGCCCTTCAGTCCCTTGACTTTTTGGCCCTGACGGAGACATAGATCACCCCAGAGAACACTGCTGCTCACTCTTAACCAGACTACTTGTTCTCTCATAGTCCAAGAGCATCTGGTCATTGAGGTGGTGACACAGGGCTACTCATTTCTCCTAAGTGGAGATGTTCTCTTTTCTCCCTCTCTCACCTGTCCATCTGCTCATATGAATTCCATGCTGTCATTGTCACTTGTTCACTCAAGCTTAACATTGTCCACTATGCCCTTGTAGAGTTCCTCAATGAGCTTGACACCTTAATAAGCACATTTCCTCCCGAAGTACACCTTAGATGAATTTCTTTCCAACTCTCTCTTTCCCTCCTTGACTCTTGACCTCACTCTTTCCCAATCCCCTGCAACTCACAAGGCAGGCAATATGCTTGACCTCATCTTTACTAGTCTGTTCGCCTACTAATCTCACTGCATCCCCTCTTCGGCTCAGATCACTACTTTGTTTCCTTTTCCGGTCTCCCTTTCCTCCAACCCTAGCCACTCAGCCCCTATCCATATGGTCAGGCGCCATTGCAATCTTTGCTCTCTTTCTCCCACTACTCTCTACTCTTCTATTATCTCTCCCTTCTGATAAATCCTTCTCCCTCCTGACTCCTGATTCTGCCTCTTCAACCCTATTCTTCTCCCTTTCTGCATCCTATGACTCACACTGTCCCCTAATCCCTCCCCTCCTGCTCCGTGGCTGAGTGACTCTTTGCGAGTTTACAGAACATGGCTGTGGGCAGCTGAGTGAAAATGGAGGAAAACTAAACTTCGGATATTGGTCCATCTTCCTTATCCGCTAGGCTACCTACCTTCAACACCGTGAACCATCAGATCCTCCTCTCCACCCTCTCAGGTCTGGGTGTCTCAGGTTCTGCCCACGCTTGGGTTGCATCCTACCTGGCAGGCCGCTCCTACCAGGTGACATGGAGAGGATCTGTGTCTGCACCACATACTCTCACTACTGGTGTCCCACAGGGCTCGGGTTCTAGGCCTTCTCCTCTTCTCTCTATACACCAAATCACCAGTAGCGGTGCATGGGTAAAATCACAGGGGAAGCCAAACCAGGGGGAAAAAGCCATATTACAACTTATGTGTTAATTATGTGATAATTGCATTGTTTGCTCTATAACCTGTTAGTTCATATGCCTTGAGGCACAATGTATGAATTTATGGATTTTGAATTTATGGTTGCCGTTATAATAAATGGCCAGTATGGAGAATTAAGTAAAACCATCAGTCCAAATCCCTATCTCCATCCATGGCTAATTTAGAAAAGAGACACTTTTTGCTTCTGTAGCTACCTAGCCACCGGAGGACAATAACACAATGAGATGCGGCAATTCAAGTTGTTTCTGTCAATGACGTATTTCTCTTGAAGCGACGTGATTGTAATGTATCCAAACTGCCTTCCCTTGACACTTTTTTGTTGTTGCGCAAGGACCATTCACCATTGCGCTCACTCTGTTTAGCTCAATGCTGATTGGCTATAATTTGTAACTTTTTTTATCAAGGGAAGCCAAATGTTCGCTGGCTTCCCTTGCATTCAACGCTATGGGCAGCAACAGTGTCATACTGTTAATGACCAGACAGCATCAGATATATGGCCTACACATACAGAGAGATGCTTTCTCCATGAGATATATTCAGCCTCTTGTGAATTGAAGGAAAATTATAAAATCACAGAGAGATGAAAAATACATTATTTTCTATTTTTTTCTTGGTGAATTTTTGGGGAAGCCTGGCTTCTCTTGGCATCCATGAATATACGTCACTGCAAATCACTCGGCTATATCCTCACATGTTCTCTCCCATCCTTGCTATGCGGATGACACTCAACTACTTTTCTCATTCCCCCTTTCTGACACTTAAAACTGAATATAGTAGAGATTACTATAGAATACAGAGTAAAAAAACAACTTATTTTGAGGTGTCTTTTAAGAGGCTATATTAGTTGGAGAGAGTGCTGAACCAATTTAAGTGATATGTGGTAGTGGTTCCCTAACAATTACAGCTATATACTGTAGAGAACAGATCAGTGGTAGCAAGTATCAAACGTTTAACACACTCAGAACACAAGGACTTTCTTCAGAAGGCTGTTCATAGTTGCCTCCCCACGAGGGAATCCATCCATAGATGGCACACGGTACGTACAGAGAACTGCCTACACAGAGGCACTCACACTGAACAAACATAGCAACTGTTGGTGAGTGTGCCGAGTCCAGGTGTGTTTGGGCCCTGTTTGTTCCCTCTGTCCTCCAGTGCCTGCCAATGGACCTGCCCCCCCCGCTCCCTCTCTATCCCCTTGCTACCTCTATATCCCCTTGCTCCCTCTCTATCCCCTTCCTCCCTCTCTATCCCCTTCCTCCCTCTATGCTTATCCCCTCTCACAGAGCCAAACCAGAACCAGGAACCATTCATCGCCACACCAGAAGAGGCGAGAAGTAAGGACCAATGAACTAGACCTTCACCGAGAGCGAGCAGACCGCAGGGGAGTACCACCATTGACCTCTGGGTCTAGGAATTTCTTGTCTGTCTGTCTGCTTGCTCCACAGGTTGTCTTTCCTCCCCTCTACAGAACCAGAACCATCCCCAGTTCCGGGTTCCCGATTCCTGTTTTTTCCCAGGTTGCCAACACCAGACCCAGCACCAACCCCTGGTGCCAGCACCAACCCAGGTTTTACTGGTCCCAGCCCCAACACCAGCGCCAACCTTTGACACAGCACCGACCAACCACGACTGCTACCTCCATCCAGCAACTGCCAGGCCAGACCTCGCCCCTTCCCCTCCCCCAACACAAACAGACCGTCAACCACTCCACCAGACCAACCAAGACAGAAAGACTCCAACCAATGTGTATTGAACAAAAATATAATTGCAACATCCAACCATTTAAAATATTGTAATGAGTTGCAGTGCCTATAAGGTAATCAGTCTATTGAAATCAATTAATTAGGCCTTAATCTATGGTTTTCACATTACTGGGCAGGGGTGCTGTCATGGGTGGGCCTGTTCACTCCCAGGCCCACCCACTTGGGAGCCATGCCCAGCAAATCAGAATTCGTTTTTCCCCACAAATAGGCTTGATTATAGACAGAAATACTCCTTAGTTTCATCAGCTGTCAGGTTGGCTTGTCTCAGGTGATCCCGCAGCTGAAGAACCCGTGTGTGGAGGTCCTGGGCTGGTGCGGTTATACATGTTCTGCAGTTGTGAGGCCAGTTGGACGTATTACCAACTTTTCTAAAAAGATGTTTGAGGCAGTTTATGGTAGAGATATTAACATTATATTCTCTGGCAACAGCTTAGGTGGAAATTCCTGCGGTCAGTGTGCCAATTGCAAGCTCACTGTCGAATTGAGACATCCGTGGCATTGTGTTGTGTGACAAAACTGCACATTTTAGACAGGCCTTTTACTGCCCCCCCAGCACAAGGTGCACCTGTGTAATGACCATGCTGTTCAATCAGCGTCTTGATATGCCACACCTGTCAGGGGGACGGATTATCTTGGCAAAGTTGAAAAGCTCATTAAAGGGATGTAAACAAATGTATGCACAAAGTGTGAGAGAAATAAGCTTATGTATGGAAAATATCTGGGAATATTTTTTTCAGCTCGTGAAAAATGGGACCAACACTTTACATGTTGCGTTTATATTTTTGTTCAGTATATATAGGGAACAAAACAGAGCACTATCCAGAAACCATTTCATGGTTTAGTATTTACCCACGCCCATTGGATCTGTTTTTCCCTGTAATCAAGGCAAGTTTGGAAGCCTTGGTTTAGGGCTCTAGAAGTGCAAGTGATATAAAAAAAATACTGTATAAATGTTTTTACACACACTTTTACTGTATTGTGTTTCATTGTTCGGACATCAGGTTATTGTGAATACCTCAATATTGTATTGTCACTATCCAGATACAGTCAAAGACATATTATTATTTGTATAACCTTTATTTAACTAGGCACGTCAGTTAAGAACAAATTCTTATTTTCAGTGACAGCCTAGGAACAGTGGGTTAACTGCCTGTTCAGGGCTAGAACAACATATTTTTACCTTTTCAGCTCGGGGATTCAATCTTGCAACCGTTCCGTTACTAGTCCAACGCTCTAACCACTAGGCTACCTATCGCCCCAAGATATAACAAGATATAATAATATATCTTGTTGAATTACAATTACTTTAAAGACCAATGTACAGTATCCTTAACTACAACAACATTTTCAGCAACTGTTACAGAAATGTTTCACTTGCTATGGTTGTGATATGCTTTTCTAATGAACCTTTGTTGAATGCACTGTTTGGTTCCTCTCTACGTGTCTTCCTGGGTTCCGACCTTTCTAGGGAGTTTTTCCTAGCCACCGTGCTTCTAAACCTGCATTGCTTGCTGTTTTGGGTTTTAGGCTGGGTTTCTGTACAGCACTTTGTGACATCAACTGATGTAAGAAGGACTTTATAAATGCATTTAATTGATTGATTGATTGATTGAGTAACCCTGGATTGTAAACTGTATTTGTCAAAACATGTTGATACAACAGTAGCTAAGATGGGGAGAAGTCTGTCCATAATAAAGCTCTGTTCGACCTTCTTAACAACACTATCAACAAGGCAGGTCCTACAGGCCCCAGTTTCTACCTTAGAACTTCTTAGGGATTTGGTTCCTGTGGCGGGATTAGATCAGCGGAAATTTTAGAGCGCCACCTATAGTTTTTGATAAAACTCAAACTTTCATTAAAACACACATGCAAGGTACTGAATTAAAGCTACACTCGTTGTGAATCTAGCCACCAAGTCAGATTTGTAAAATGCTTTTCGGCGAAAGCATGAGAAGCTATTATCTGATAGCATGCACCCCCCAGAATACCAGACCTTCACCTAAACAACAGATTTTGCGGTAGCCGGCGCTATCCAAAACGCAGAAATAAAATATAAAACATTCATTACCTTTGACGAGCTTCTTTCTTGGCACTCCTATATATCCCATAAACATCACAATTGGGTCTTTTTCCCGATTAAATCCGTCATTATATAGGCAAAATGTCGTTTTCTGAAGACCGGTCTGAGCCAGGAATACTCCCTTTTACAAGACGCAACGTCACTTTTTAAAATTACAAAAGTTGCCTATAAACTTTTACAAATCACTTCAAACTACTTTTCTAAACCAACTTTAGGTATTAATAAACGTTAATAATCTATAAAATTGATCACGGGGCGATCTGTATTCGATAGCAGCAAGCCTTGAAATCATCGTCCATGTTTTCCATTTCACAACATCCTGGGGCGAGCTCCAAGAAAGGAAGTGCCCTGACGTCATCTAACCAAGGATAAAGCAGGAAAAAAATGCCAGTACTGGCGACATCGTATGGAAGCTGTAGGAATTGTACTGAATGCCTCGTTTTTTGTCTGTCGCCTTAGACAATACATTGACTGGCGGATTAATTTTTGGGGGGGGTTTTTGGTGAACAGTTTTTCGAGGGATTTTTACTCCTAAACACGTTATGTTATAGCCACAGACACGATTTAACCAGTTTTAGAGACTTCAGAGTGTTTTCTATACACACATACTTATCATATGCATGTACTATATTCCTGACATGAGTAGCAGGACTTTGAAATGTTGCGCGATTTTTACCAAAAAGCTGCGAAAATTCGCAGCCTCCCTAATAGGTTTTAACAACACTATCAACAAGACAGGTCCTACAGGCCCTAGTTTATACCTTCTTAACAACACTATCAACAAGGCAGGTCCAACAGGCTCTAGTTTCTACCTTCTTAACAACACTATCAACAAGGCAGGTCCTACAGGCCCTAGTTTTGTCGCACCTTGACTACTGTTCAGTCGTGTGGTCAGGCGGCACAAGGAGGGAAATTAGAATTGGCTCAGAACAGAGCAGCACTGCTGGCCCTGAAATGTACACGGGTGCTAATTAATGACACGCATGTCAATCTCTCATGGAGTGTGAAGGAAAGATTGACCTCATCACTACTTGTTTACGTAAGAAGTGTTGACAAGCTGAATGCACCGAGCTGTCTGTTTAAACTACTAGCACACAGCTCACACACCCATACATACCCCACAAGACATGTCACCAGAGGTCCCATAACAATCTCCAAGTCTAGAACAGACTATGGGAGGTGCACAGTACTACATAGAGACATGACTACATGGAACTCTATTCCACATCAGGTAACTGATGAAAATACATCTAATGGAACAGTGGGGACTGTGACGAGAGAGAGAGAGAGAGAGACACACTTTACACACGTACATTGTAATATTATTGTATTGTGGTATTTTACATTTTGTATTGTAGATATGCAGTGGTGTAATAATGTCACATGATTTACTGTTTTCTTTTGTTTTATGTGTAATGTAAGTGCCTTTAATGTGTTTGGACCCTATTAAGTGTAGCTGATGACATGGGGATCCCTAATAAATACAATTACTGGAAGTTGCTAAGGACAAGAGCACCTGCTAAATGACCAGAATGTAAATGTAAAAATTGAAACTTGCAAAGAATACTGGGTAATATGCAGCTGCATGGGTCATTCCAGTAAAATGTTACTGTAAATTAGATTTCAGTAACACTTTTAGTACCATAGAATGGATTACCATGAAATTATTACAGGAGCTGTACTGTAAAATAAATGACCGTAAATTACTGGCCAATTTCTGCCAGTAAGTTACTGTACATTTTACAGGAAATGTTTTACAGTGCACTCTATGTGCATGCACATTTGTGTCTGTGTGCGTGCGTGTAATTATTTCTGTCTTGTGAAGGTCATGCATGATGCAGACGACCAGCCAGCCACTCGTTATCTCCGTCCCTATCAACCAGAACCAGAGAGGGGCCAGAGGGGCATGTTAGAACCCAGGAAACCAGTCCCTATCCCTGGACCTGTTTCCTCAGACAGCCCCTGTGAGCGGTGGAAGAGATGGAGGGGGTTGTGTGTGTGTGTGTGTGTGTGTGTGTGTGTGTGTGTGTGTGTGTGTGTGTGTGTGTGTGTGTGTGTGTGTGTGTGTGTGTGTGTGTGTGTATTTATATGTGTGTGTTACCTGAGGCTGTGTTTATCATTCCATCCCTCTGAGCCAGGCCGCCTGCACACCATTCATCTTCCCATTCAGTCGAGGTGGAAAACTTATCTTGAGTCCCCTGTTACTTGATAAATGGCAGATGATCAGTTTCAATATCACCACCAACCCTTCTCTCCTCCCTCCATCCCTCTCTCCCTGACTCCTGGCATAGAACACACATTCACTCACTCTCATTCTCCCATGCACACTTAGTAGATATACCCAGACCCATCTCTCTATCTCTCACCTCATTCCCTCTCAATTGCTCCTCTGTTTTTGCCTCCCTCAGCAATCATTTGAATATTAATTTGTATTCTATTTTGTCATCTCTGTAATCTCAGGTCAGTGTGTACTCCGTTAATCTACCTGGTCACATAGGAGTTTAAGTAAATTAATAATTAACCCACAATGGAATTTACACACTGCCCACCCTCCAGGACATCTACAGCACTCAGTGTCACAGGAAGGCCAAGAGAATCATCAAGGACCTCAGCGACCTGAGCCACGGCCTGTTCACCCCTCTACCATCTTGAAGGGGAGAACGTACAGGTGCATCAAAACTGGGACAGAGAGACTTCAGCTTCTATCTCCAGGCCATCAGACTGTTAAATAGTCACCATTAGCTGGCTTTCGCTCAGTACCCTGCCTTGAACATT
Organism: Oncorhynchus nerka; assembly: GCF_034236695.1. Taxonomy (NCBI): domain Eukaryota; kingdom Metazoa; phylum Chordata; class Actinopteri; order Salmoniformes; family Salmonidae; genus Oncorhynchus; species Oncorhynchus nerka. The sequence goes on from NC_088418.1 coordinate 14,555,070, forward strand.
AGTCAGTGTTCTAGCTGGTCTCAGCCCAGTACCCTGCCCTGAACTTTAGTCAGTGTTCTAGCTGGACCTCAACCTAGTACCCTGCCCTGAACATTAGTCAGTGTTCTAGCTGGCCTCAGCCCAGTACCCTGCCCTGCACATTAATCAGTGTTCTAGCTGGCCTCAGCCCAGTACCCTGCCCTGAACATTAGTCAGTGTTCTAGCTGGTCTCAGCCCAGTACCCTGCCCTGAACATTAGTCAGTGTTCTAGCTGGCCTCAGCCCAGTACCCTGCCCTGAACATTAGTCAGTGTTCTAGCTGGTCTCAGCCCAGTACCCTGCCCTGAACATTAGTCAGTGTTCCAGCTGGCCTCAGCCCAGTACCCTGCCTTGCACATTAGTCAGTGTTCTAGCTGGCCTCAGCCCAGTACCCTGCCCTGAACATTAGTCAGTGTTCTAGCTGGCCTCAGCCCAGTACCCTGCCCTGAACATTAGTCAGTGTTCTAGCTGGCCTCAGCCCAGTACCCTGCCCTGAACATTAGTCAGTGTTCTAGCTGGTCTCAGCCCAGTACCCTGCCCTGAACATTAGTCAGTGTTCTAGCTGGTCTCAGCCCAGTACCCTGCCCTGAACATTAGTCAGTGTTCTAGCTGGTCTCAGCCCAGTACCCTGCCCTGAACATTAGTCAGTGTTCTAGCTGGTCTCAGCCCAGTACCCTGCCCTGAACATTAGTCAGTGTTCTAGCTGGCCTCAGCCCAGTACCCTGCCCTGAACTTTAGTCAGTGTTCTAGCTGGCCTCAGCCCAGTACCCTGCCCTGAACATTAGTCAGTGTTCTAGCTGGCCTCAGCCCAGTACCCTGCCCTGAACTTTAGTCAGTGTTCTAGCTGGCCTCAGCCCAGTACCCTGCCCTGAACTTTAGTCAGTGTTCTAGCTGGCCTCAGCCTAGTACCCTGCCCTGAACTTTAGTCAGTGTTCTAGCTGGCCTCAGCCCAGTACCCTGCCCTGAACTTTAGTCAGTGTTCTAGCTGGCCTCAGCCTAGTACCCTGCCCTGAAATTTAGTCAGTATTCTAGCTGACCTCAGCCTAGTACCCTGCCCTGAACTTTAGTCAGTGTTCTAGCTGGCCTCAGCCTAGTACCCTGCCCTGAAATTTAGTCAGTGTTCTAGCTGGCCTCAGCCCAGTACCCTGCCCTGAACTTTAGTCAGTGTTCTAGCCAGCTACCAGGCGGTACTCTGCCCTGCACCTTAGAGACTACTTTGTCATATGCACATAGAGTAATTGAACACAGCTAGGCTAGCGGTTAAGAGCGTTGGGCTATTAGCCAAAAGGTCGCTGTTTTGAATCCCCAAGCTGGCAAGGTGTTAAAATACGCTGTTCTGCCCTTGAGCAAGGCAGTTAACCCCCAACCACTTCTCCCCGGGCAAAGATGATGTGGACTTTGCTGTCCCCTGCACCTCTCTGATTCAGAGGGGTTGGGTTAAATGACACATTTCAGATTAAATGCATTTAGTTGTTCAACTGAATAGATATTTCCTTTCCCTAATGTTTGCATACTGTTTTACGCACTTTATATGTGTATATACTGTATTCTAGTCATGTCTCATCCTATATACTGTAACTACTTATGCACACACCTTTTCTACTTATATACTGTCCATATTGTGTATACACACCACTATATACTGTATATACACACCGTTATATACTGTATATACACACCATTATATACTGTACATACACACCATTATATACTGTAAATACACCCCATTATATACTGTATATACACACCATTATCTACTGTATATACACACCATTATATATTGTATATACACACCACTATATATTGTATATACACACCATTATATATTGTATATACACACCACTATATACTGTGTATACACACCACTATATACTGTATATACACACCATTATATACTGTATATACACACCACTATATACTGTATATACACACCATTATATACTGTAAATACACCCCATTATATACTGTATATACACACCATTATCTACTGTATATACACACCATTATATATTGTATATACACACCACTATATACTGTATATACACACCATTATATACTGTATATACACACCACTATATACTGTGTATACACACCATTATATACTGTATATACACACCACTATATACTGTATATACAGACCATTATATACTGTATATACACACCATTATATACTGCATATTCCAGACTCTGACATTACTCGTTCTGATATTTTTTTATTTTTACGTTTTGTATTATGTACGCATTGTTTTGTATTGCAACACTGTTAGTTGTTTTTGTAATTTTATCAGTAACTTACCTTATTAATCAACCGTATGATACTGTATAAACTGTATATAGAATGACAATGACATACAGGATACATACACGTCGACAGGAGCCAAACTATCAAACATGTTTTAGTGAACTGTTCTGCATGCAACAAAGCTATATTTTCAAATAAATATTGATAATATATTTTTAAATATAGTACACACACACACACACACACACACACACACACACAGAGCAGAGGCTGCCCCTATAGGTTTCTGTGCAGGCCATGTCTTTCATCTGTGGCTCCAGGCAGATCGTTTGGTATGAGAAGCACATCACTGACACACAGCTCTCTGCTCAGCTTTCTGCTCACATACAGCCAGACAACAGCACCAGGGTGAGGGTGCAGGAGACCAGGCAGGCAGGAGACACACACTCATTCACTCTCTGTACCACCGAGACGTGTGTGTTGGTGGGAGAAACAAGAGAGAAGAATACACAAACATAAATGAAGACATTTACACAAATTGGACACGTACCACACGTACATATTCCCAAACACGTACACTAGCTACTCTCAACAAACATCCTTGGAGCGAACTATCGAAAACAATAGTAGGGAAACCATCATTGTTTTCCTCTGCGAGAAAAGAGATGATAACATTCAAATATGACGTTTTTCCATAATTGCTCAAATTGCCGCTGTAAGTGACAACATCTAATTGTTTGGTGTAATTGTTCTAGAAGGAACGTGGTAGGTTGTTGTTGTGTTTGGGGACTCTGTGGCTTGGTGGAGAGATTAGACCATCATTAATTATGTTTGCTACAGTTTTAAGACAGATGCAGTGTAAATACTAACCGAACTGGGCTTCTGCGACAGGCTTGGTAACAAATGAATCTCATACTTAATCATCAATAATGTATTATCAGACGGATGTTTGTAACCCACAAGGCTCCATGGTTCTTTGAGATGTGTATAGCCTGTCACACCCATAGTGACTTCCTGGTTTGAGAGACATACAGTAGGAAGTGACTGTGTCAGTAAGGAGGGAAGCCACTTTAACTATATGTGGCAGGTGGTAACAGAGATGCTGAATATTTCTCATTCCATGTAAGTGAGAACTCTATCAAAGACTTGAGAGAGAATTTTTGATCATAAAGATAGTTTTCCTTTGTGCCATGTGGACTGTTGACTTCCAAGAACCAAAGCGGGGAAGGTTATTTTTAAGGCCTACTTAAACAAGATTACATGACCAAAAGTATGTGGATACCTGCTCATCAAAAATATCATTCCAAAATCATTAATATGGAGTTGGTCCCCCCTTTGCTACTATAACAGACCCCACTCTTCTGGGAAGACTTTCCACTAGATGTTGGAACATTGCTGTGGGGACTTGCTTCCATTCAGCCACAGGATCATTAGTGAGGTCGGGCACTGATGTTGGACGATTCGACTCGCAGTTATCGTTCCAATTCATCCCAAAGGTGTTCAATGCTTTGTGTACGGGGGCATTGTCATGCTGAAACAGGAAAGGGCCTTCCCCAAACTGTTTCCACGAAGTTGGAAGCACAGAATTGTCTAAAATGTCATTGTATGCTGTTGCGTTAAGATTTCCCTTCAATTGAACTAAGGGGCCAAACAGCCCCAGGCCATTATTCCTCCTCCACCAAGCTTTACAGTTGGTGATGAAAATAATCATGGCCTCTAAACCTTCAAGCTGCATACTGGACCCTATTCCAACTAAACGACTGAAAGAGCTGCTTCCTGTGCTTGGCCCTCCTATGTTGAACATAATAAATGGCTCTCTATCCACCGGATGTGTACCAAACTCACTAAAAGTGGCAGTAATAAAGCCTCTCTTGAAAAAGCCAAACCTTGACCCAGAAAATATAAAAAACTATCGGCCTATATCGAATCTTCCATTCCTCTCAAAATCTTTTGAAAAGGCTGTTGCACAGCAACTCACTGCCTTCCTGAAGACAAACAATGTATACGAAATGCTTCAGTCTGGTTTTAGACCCCATCATAGCACTGAGACGGCACTTGTGAAGGTGGTAAATTACATTTTAATGGCATCGGACCGAGGCTCTGCATCTGTCCTCGTGCTCCTAGACCTTAGTGCTGCTTTTGATACCATCGATCACCACATTCTTTTGGAGATTGGAAACCCAAATTGGTCTACACGGACAAGTTCTGGCCTGGTTTAGATCTTATCTGTCGGAAAGATATCAGTTTGTCTCTGTGAATGGTTTGTCCTCTGACAAATCAACTGTAAATTTCGGTGTTCCTCAAGGTTCCGTTTTAGGACCACTATTGTTTTCACTATATATTTTACCTCTTGGGGATGTCATTCGAAATCATAATGTTAACTTTCACTGCTATGCGGATGACACACAGCTGTAGATTTCAATGAAACATGGTGAAGCCCCAAAATTGACCTTGCTAGAAGCATGTGTTTCAGACATAAGGAAGTGGATGGCTGCAAACTTTCTACTTTTAAACTCGGACAAAACAGAGATGCTTGTTCTAGGTCCAAAGAAACAAAGAGATCTTCTGTTGAATCTGACAATTAATCTTAATGGTTGTACAGTCGTCTCAAATAAAACTGAAGGACCTCGGCGTTACTCTGGACCCTGATCTCTCTTTTGAAGAACATATCAAGACCATTTCAAGGACAGCTTTTTTCCATCTACGTAACATTGCAAAAATCAGAAACTTTCTGTCCAAAAATGATGCAGAAAAATGTATCCATGCTTTTATCACTTCTAGGTTAGACTACTGCAATGCTCTACTTTCCGGCTACCCGGATAAAGCACTAAATAAACTTCAGTTAGTGCTAAATACGGCTGTTAGAATCCTGACTAGAACCAAAATATTTGATCATATTACTCCAGTGGTAGCCTCTCTACACTGGCTTCCTGTCAAAGTAAGGGCTGATTTCAAGGTTTTACTGCTAACCTACAAAGCATTACATGGGCTTTATTATTTGGGGGCTTTCTCTGTGAAGTACTTTCCTTTCGATTATCACACAGACTAACAACTGAACCTGTAAAAGCTACTGGATTAGATAAAATTACTCCTGATAGTTAAAGCACAATTTAATTTTTTTGTGGGTGACAGCCAATGATTTTAAATCCATAATCATCAGTGCTTCGATACTGTAGCTGTTTCACTTCCAATATAACGACATTTGACAAGTTTGTTAGGTTCAAAAAGGTTCTAGCAATGCTATGGAGAGAGATATCACATCAAACCAACACACACTGACAAGAATGCTGCAAATTGATGTCGAAATCTGTCCATCAACCGTCACCTTTTCTGATATTTTTCTGTTGCTTTCTCTTTGACTTCTTAGTGTCTGTGTGAAACGAGGTCTATGCGAGAGAGAGGGTTGAAAAGAAAGCGACTGACACGGTATCCAATTTATGCAGTATTGCGAAAGGTTGTGAGGGATACCTCTGCGTGTCCATGCCTTGGGCTTGCATGCAGGTTCTGATGTGTGTCCAAAGACAGGGATATCACAGTATCTACCGGGAACAGAGCATGTTGTGTTTGGTCACGCTACGTCCACTGCCGTTCCAAGACGGGCTCTAGCGAATGTTTGGTGGTGCTACACACACACACACACACACATAAACACACACACACACACACACACACACATGCGCACAACACACACACACATGTGCACACACACACATGCACACACACACATGCACACACAATGTCAAGCCAGCCCTGATGGCAGCCTGAGCCATTCCGTGCTGCATTGTGTTAATCTAACTGCCGGCATGGCGGCCGTTCTGCCGAATCAAAATAGCTCGCAGCAGTGCCCAGTGGCACACAGACACACACACACAGCTGAGCAGGCCTGCCACTGAGAATTGTTTGACGTGTGTGTGTGTGTGTGTGTGTGTGTGTGTGTGTGTGTGTGTGTGTGTGTGTGTGTGTGTGTGTGGAGATGTGTTGATAGGAGAATAGGACTCAGACATGCCTGGTCAAATAACTGTGTGGTCTGCTGTGGGTTCCTTGGAGACAGATAGGGAAGCACTACAGAACTTATATTTCAAGTTGTCTAATAGTTTTAGAATATAACATTACTAATGAAAGCATATTGAGCTTGTGAAACCATGTTGTGGCATCTGCTTAGATAGCAGTCCTGTTAGGTTATCAGTCTAAAGTTTTGGGGTGATCTGACAGACATGTGGTGTATGTCATGTGCGTGAATAGGTTTCAGATTTTAGGTCTGCTCTTGCTGTCTATTTCTCTCTACCTCTGTCATTCGCACTGTGTCCGTCTCTCTTTCTCTGTCCTTCTGCCATCACACTCTCTCTCTATCTTACTCTTTTTCTCTATCTCTCTCCCTCTGTCTTTTGCACTGTATCTGTCTCTCTCTCTATCCCTGTGTCATCTCTCTCTCTCTCTCTATATATATATATATATACAGGTATATATAAATATATCTCTATACCTCTCTGTTTTTCCTCATCTCTCTCTCTATCCCTCTTCGTCTCTCTCACTCTGTCTCTATCTCTCTCTTTCTCTCTCTTCTCTCTCTCTCTCTCTCTCTGTCTTTCCCTCCCTCCATCTCTCTCCCTCGCCATCGTCTCCTCCTTCTTTTTGTATCTGTCTCTCTCTCTGTCCCTCTGCCATCACTCTCTCTATCCCTCTTTGTCTCTCTCTTTCTCTCTCTCTTTTCTCTCTCTCTCTCTCTCTCTGTTCTTCCATCCATCCCTCCCTCCATCTCTCGCCTTCGTCTCTTCCTTCTTTTCTGGCACCCTAGCACCAGCATTACACAGGCGATCATCTGTCAGCTCCATCAGTCTATTCCCCCCTCCTGTTTAGGCTTTTTAATGTCCTGTCAGAACATTGCTTTCTTCTTCAAATCACTTGCCATCTGCTACTGAAAACAAACGGTCTCACAGAAAAACTTTTTACGCAGTGAGAGCTCTGTAAGTTGTTTTGTGTTCTCTGAATGAGAGGGGCAATCTGGTGAGATGTCTCCCTCATCTCCTTCAGAGAACCGGGGTTACATACCACAACCCTAAGTTCTCTCTCACCTTTTCATTACCCAAAGTTCTCTTTCAACATCTCACAATGGGACGCTTGCAAAACGCCCTGATCTTCAACTGTCCATTTCCTGAGAAGCAGGTTCTGGTACATATTAATTAATGTACCTTATTGATCCTACTCATCTCCATCGCTGAGGACTTTGTAAGCCAGAGGGCGCTGTGACGTCCTGACGATAGAACCTCACAAAAGTGTGATGGAAAGCCCATCTAGCCGCTGCACACATCTCAGAGAGAAGGGGATGGCCCTGAACTGTGCCCATGACTTAGAAACTCCTCTAATAGAATGCATCCGGACACCCAGGGGACACTGCAACACCCGAAAACTGTATTCCTTGGCAATAGCCTCCAGCATACAGTGGGAGACGCGTTGTTAAGACACCTCCTTAATGGCCAAGCACCAACATAATGTGTTCAGGTGTCGCTTCTCTGGGGAAGAGAAGGGTTGAAGAGAAAGTCAGAGGCTTGACGTCTATATGTCATGGGACTTTAGGAATGAATGTGCCTTGACGTCTATACGTGAGCTTGTGTGATCTCATGTGGGACATAGGATACAACATTTCAACATGTGACACAATGAGAAAGCTGAAAAGCTGAAATGTCAAATGTCATTTATAATATTTTACTTTAAAAGGCATCATTGACATGAATTTAATTTAAACAGTCATGGTCCACTACAAGCTTTGTCTAATTCCCAGTTTATTCCAGGGACATCCCAAGGAAGTTTTTAGGGTGTTCTCAGAACGTTGGTTCATGGTCCATTTAGTCTAGTTGTGGTGAAAATATGGTAAATCTAATTCCTGTATGTGTACTTTTTCTGTGGACCTATTGGGGCGGAAAGCAAATTTAAGTGGGTCTGGGGTGACAGGTAAAGTGGAGGTGATATGATCCTTGACTAGTCTCTCTTCATGATGACAGAAGTGAGTGCTATGGGGCGACAGTCATTTAGTTACCTTTGCATTCTTGGGTAGAGGAACAATGGTGGCCATCTTGAAGCATGTGGGGACAGCAGACTGGGATAGGTAGAGATTGAATATGGGCCGGCAGCCTGCGAGGGTTAACACGTTTAAATGTCTTAGTCGCGTTGGCCACGGAGAAGGAGAGCCCACAGTCCTTGGTAGCTGGCCACGTCGGTGGCACTGTGTTATCTTCTTAGCAGGCAAAGAGCGTGTTTAGCTTGTCCGTTCACAAGACGTCGGTGTTCGCGACGTGGGTGGTTTTTGTTTTGTAATCCGTGTTTGTCTGTAGACCCTGCCACATACGTCTCCTGTCTGAGCCATTGAATTGCGACTCCACTTTGTCTCTATACTGACGTTTTGCCTGTTTGATTTCCTTGCGATGGGAATAAGTACTCTGTTTGTACTCTACCACATTCCCAGTCACCTTGCCGTGGTTAAATGCGGTGGTTTGCACTTTCAGTTTTGTGCAAATGCTGACATCTATCAATGGTTTCTGGTTAGGGTAGGTTTTAAAAGTCACAGTGGGTACAACATCTCCTATACACTTCTTGATAAACTCAGTAAGTGTCTCAGTATACACGTCAATATTTTTATTGGAAGCTACCCAGAACATTTCCCAGTCTGCGTGATCAAAACAATCGTGAAGCGTGGATTCTGATTGGTCAGACCAGCATTGAATAGTCCTTAGCATGGGTACTTCCTGTTTTAGTTTCCGCCTATAGGAAGGGAGGATGAAAATGGAGTTGTGGTCAGATTTGCTGAAAGGAGGGTGGGGGAGGGCCTTGTATGCATCCCAGAAGTTGGAGTAACAATGGTCGAGTGTTTTTCGGGTGCGAGTACTACAGGCAATGTGCTGATAGAATTTAGTAGCCTTTTTCTCAAATTTGCTTTGTTAAAATCCCCAGCTACATTAAATGCAACCTCAGGATATATGGTTTCCAGTTTGCATAAAGTCAGTGAAGTTCCTTGAGGGCTGGCGTGGTATTGGCTTGAGGAGGGATATACACGGCTGTGACGTTAGCCAAAGAGAGTTCTCTTGGGAGATAATACGGTCTGCATTTTATTGTGAGGTATTCTAGGTTGGGTGAACAAAAAAAATGGAGTTCCTGTATGTTATTACAATTACACGATGAGTCGTTAATCACGAAACATAACACCCCCTTCTTCTTCTTCCCGGTTTCCCTGTTGGTGAGATGAACTGAGAATCCAGATGCTGAGTATGAAGGTGTGATTTCTATAAAAAAAAACATGCTGCTGTATTCTGATAAAAATTATTGTAAAATCTTATCCTTTTGTAACTAGGGGGCAGTATTTTCATTTTTGGATAAAAAACATTCCCGTTTTAAATGGGATATTTTGTCACGACAAGATGCTCAACTATGCATATACTTGACAGCTTTGGATAGAAAACACTCTAACGTTTCCAAAACTGCAAAGATATTGTCTGTGAGTGCAACAGAACTGATGTTACAGGTGAAACGCGGATAAAAATCCAATCAGGAAGTGTCCCATATTTTAAAAGCGCTGCATGCCAATGACTCCTTATATGGCTGTGAATGGGCTACGAATGAGCTTACGCTTTCTACCTATTCCCCAAGGTGTCTACAGCATTGTGACGTCTTTTTACGCATTTATGTTGAAGAATAGCCGTAAGGTACCACATTGAGCAGGTGGTAACGTGATGGCTCCCGCAGAAAATCTTGTGTAAAATACAGAAGTAGCCATTATTCCAATCGCATCTGATGAGAAACCAATTGTCCCGGTGGATATAGTATCGAATAGACATGTGAAAAACACCTTGAGGATTGATTCTAAACAACGTTTGCAATGTTTCTGTCGATATTATGGAGCTAATTCTGAAAAAAGTTTGGCGTTGTAGTGACCGCATTTTCTGGTCGATTTCTCAGCCAAACGTGAAGAACAAACGGAGCTATTTCGCCTACAAAAATAATATGTTTGGAAAAAAGGAACATTTGCTATCTAACTGGGAGTCTCGTGAGTGAAAACATCCGAAGTTCTTCAAAGGTAAATGATTTAATTTGATTGCTTTTCTAAAGCACCTTATACCACCCACCACTGTGACCTGTATGCTCTAGTCGGCTGGCCCTCGCTACATATTCGTTGCCAGACCCACTGGCTCCAGGTCATCTACAAGTTCATGCTAGGTAAAGCTCCACCTTATCTCAGTTCACTGGTCACGATGGCAACACCCACCCGTAGCACGCGTTCCAGCAGGTGTATCTCACTGATCATCCCTAAAGCCAACACCTCATTTAGCCGCCTTTCGTTCCAGTTCTCTGCTGCCTGTGACTGGAACGAATTGCAAAAATCGCTGAAGTTGGAGACTTTTATCTCCCTCACCAACTTCAAACATCTGCTATCTGAGCAGCTAACCGATCGCTGCAGCTGTACATAGTCTATCGGTAAATAGCCCACCCAATTTACCTACCTCATCCCCATACTGTTTATATGTATTTACTTTTCTGCTCTTTTGCACACCAGTATCTCTACCTGTACATGACCATCTGGTCATTTATCACTCCAGTGTTAATCTGCAAAATTGTAATTATTCGCCTACCTCCTCATGCCTTTTGCACACAATGTATATAGACTATGTTTTATTTTTTGACTTGTTAATTGTTTACTCCATGTGTAACTCTGTGTTGTCTGTTCACACTGCTATGCTTTATCTTGGCCAGGTTGCAGTTGTAAATGAGAACTTGTTCTCAACTAGCCTACCTGGTTAAATAAAGGTGAAATAAAAAAATAAAAAAATAACATTTTCGTGAAAATGTTGCCTGCTGCTAGCAGGTTATAATGCTATGCTAGGCTATGATAAACTTACACAAAGGCTTGTCTAGCGTTGGCTGTAAAGCATATTTTGAAAATCTGAGATGACAGTGTGATTAACAAAAGGCTAAGCTGTGTCTCAATATATTTCATTTGTGACGTTCATGAATAGGAACATTTTCTAGGGATATATATGTCCGCTGCATTATGCTAATTAGTTTGAGGCGATGATTACGCTCCCGGATCCGGGATGGGTAGTATCAAGAAGTTATACTGTGAATCCCTAAATGGGATTTTAAATAATAACCTGTTGCCCACAATCAACTTGTATCCAGCTACAGTGCAGCTACACCACCAGATCTGTGAGTGTAAATGAGATATGGCCACAATATTGTAACCAGCTACAATGCAGCTACACCACCAGATCTGTGAGTGTAAACGAGATATGGCCACAATATTGTATCCAGCTACAGTGCAGCTACACCACTAGATCTGTGAGTGTAAACGAGATATGGCCACAATATTGTATCCAACTACAGTGCAGCTACACCACCAGATCTGTGAGTGTAAACGAGATATGGCCACAATATTGGCAAGAATGCATTTCTGCACTTTGCTCAAATCTGCCCAGAATCAAGTAAATATTTGTACAATTATCACCACCTAGCAGTGCTCATGGACACTTGACGTAGAAAATACAAAGATTATTTGAACTTGCAACCTCTTAGATGAGAGTGCCTCAATGTATTTCTAGCACCACCAGGGTCATACTTACTGCTTGGAGAAAAAAAAAATCAAGGGTATGGTTAGTGTTGTTCCCTGGGGTATAATCAGGTCAAAGGTACACTTCACAGCTACAAACTCATATGGTACAATTCGGTACCAAGTCAGTTAAGAACAAATTCTTATTTTCAATGACGGCCTAGGAACAGTGCCTGACAGAATGATAGATTTGTACCTTGTCAGCTCAGGGGTTTGAACTTGCAACCTTCCGGTTACTAGTCCAAAGCTCTAACCACTAGGCTACCCTGCCGCACCATACTTGTTGGTATTGGAGATGTTTCTACATAATGTTTTGAATATAATCATCAATATAGGTAGGTGGGTGGGCAATGAAAGGGTTGGTTCCCATAAGCATATTTTGGGGCGTGATTAAATAACATGTATTTGTGCCAACCATCAGCGGAAGTGTAGGAGCACTTCTTAGGGATAGCCCCCTTTTTTTTTTTTTACAATTTTCGCCTAAAATGACATACCCAAATCTAACTGCCTGTAGCTCAGGCCCTGAATCAAGGATAAGCATATTCTTGCTACCATTTGAAAGGAAACACTTTGAAGTTTGTGGAAATGTGAATAAAGGAGAATATAACACAATAGATCTGGTAGAAGAAAATACAAAGAAAAAAACAACTGTTTTTATTCTCTACCACCATCTTTGAAATGAAACAGAAATGTCCCAAACCTAGCCATCACTCTGGTTGTAATTCCGATGATTTCCACAAGATGGCAGCAGTGTATGTGCCCAATCTACATGACATTTAGTGTGAAGTCACCCAGGTACATTTGGGCAAATCATGAAGGAGACATTTAAATTCACATTACATTTTTCTGCAAGAATATCATTAAATCTGTATACTTGGACATTATTTTCCAGTATTAGTAGCCATATTATAAGTTCAAAATCTGCAAAACATCCAATTTTCATAACTTCATAACTCTCAATATTCTTATAATTTTTGTCCAAAATGAAAGGGCTTTGCTGTCGCACAAGGTTAGCAGCTACATTTTGTGACAAATACAGGGTTTCCAGATACTCCCGTAAAGCTCATTAGCTATCTAGGTAGCATTGTTTGACCCCGATTGGTGCTTATTTGACAAAGTTACAGTCAATCAAGTGAAGACCGCCCCTTGTCATCGGCGTGCCATGAAGGCGTCGCTCTCTGACAAGATTTGGTGTCTATATAGGATATACTACACCCCAAATGATATAGTGAAGTCTGGCTACGTTCTAGGATCTCTGAGGAATAAATATGAACGTGATTTGACTGGCTGAAACAAAGTTTAGGGTTAGATTTTCACAGATTCCTTTCTTTGCAAATTGAGTGGAAATACAAAATCAATGGTGCATGCTATATGGACCTTTTTAGGATATGAAAAGGATTTTATCCAACAAAACGACACTTCATGTTATTTCTGGGACCCTTTGGATGATAAATCAGAGCAAGATTTCAGAATTTAAGTACACATTTCACCTTCAGAGGTGAATTTATCAAACCTGCCACGGTGATGAAAAGTGTTTTGTTGTTAGGAGCTCTCTTCAAACAATAGCATGGCATTTATTCGCAGTAATAGCTACTGTAAATTGGACAGTGCAGTTATTTTAACAATAATTTAAGCTTTCAGCTGATATAAGACACTTATATGTACCGACATTTGCTGTTTCTCTAAAATCTGCCATCGTGACACACGGCAATGCATGATTTTCCTCGTGGACGGGACGCCTATCCCTAAGAAGTTTTAAGTGTTTGATGGTTATGACGATGCAAGTTGACCAATTCCTTTTATCCTGACCTGCAAACTTTGTAAGAGAGTATGTCTGCAATGACCTGCATTACAGAGAGATTGTGTATTTTCGAATTCCACTTAATCAAATCAAGTTTTATTTGTCACATGCGCCGAAAACAACAGATGTAGACCTTACAGTGAAATGCTTACTTACAAGCCCTTAACCAACCATGCAATTTTAAGAAAAAAAAAAGAAAAAAAAAGTAAGAGCTGCAGTGAATAACAATAGCGGGCCGAAATACAGTGGGTACCGGTACCCACTGTATGTGTCAATGTGCGGGGGCACCGGTGTCGAGGTAATTGAGATAATTATGTGCATGCAGGCAGGGTTGTTAAAGTGGCTATGCATAGATAATAACAGAGTATTAGCAGCGTGGGGGGTGCAAATTGTCTGGGTAGCCAGACTATTTTCATGTTGCTGTGAATTTGTTATTTCTTAATAACTGGAAACTTCTTGTCAGGAAGGTGTTGTAGAAGTCAAAATAACACACTGGCAAAACATTGCCAGTAAACTTCAGGACACTTGCTGCCATTAGCAATCATTGCCAGTAAACTGACTTCAATGACATTTATGTTGATAATAGCTTGCCTCTTGGCAGCACACTGTAGCAGCAGAAGTCTATCAGAAGGTTGCAGGAGTGCCTTATTTGAGGTGTGGCCTTCAGCTAGCTCTTTTTGGTCTCCAGTGAGAGGGAATGTCACCCCAGTTAATTTGCTGTGTTCTGTTTTATTCAGCTTGTATACTGTCAGTATTATTGTATACAATAAGTGCATGTGATGAAGCAGAGCCATATAATATTTAATTCACCAGCCACCATGTTATTGTGATAAACGTCATGACCAAAGGTATGTGGACACCTGCTTGTTGAACGTCTCATTCCAAAATCATGGGCATTAATATTGACCTGGTCCCCCCTTAGGTGCTGTAACAGTAATACAAATTTGAAGGGGTGCCCACATACTCACCAAACTACAGTAAGTTACTGTGAATTTTAATTGATAGAAACTTCCTGAAAATAAAATACTAATTTCCTGTGCAATCTAATGAACTCCATCATGTGTTTACAAACATGATATCTGTACTTTTAGTGTATGGTTGATGCAGCTTGTTGGCTACAAGTCAATTGGTGTTTCTCAACGAGTTCAAAGCACATGAATGCATCCAACTGGTATTTACGACTTCACAACTGGTAAATTCTGACCTCCCATATGGTTGCAAACGAAAAACGTACCATTACACTAGATTATCCTCACATGTACCCTAAAAGGTACCAGAAAGTAATTTCAATTTCTGAGTACTTCCTGATTAAAGTTTGTTGTTGTACAGCATATTTACTGGCAAAAATGTAATTCAGCCGTGGAAATACATTAAAAGTTGTTTCCACTATTTTCACCACCACTTAGTAGCCATTAACTTAGTATACAATTACAAGATAAATTTAAAAAAAAGTTTGTGCCATAAGCACATCTAAACAAGTATCCTATAAGATTAAATTAAATTGCAAGTGATGCCTGACAAGTTAATTTGCAGGATGGACCAGAAATTAGCCAGGTGCATTGCGATTTACTCTAAATATATAGTAACACACTACTATTGTAGAAATTCACCATAAAATGGAGAGAAAAAAAAACACCACTAAATTAACAGCAATGGCTAACGGAGTAGTTTCAAGTTATCACATGTTGAACCACATCATTTTGCATGTGGAAAATCACATGATTTCTCCCGATGTAAAAACATGTTTTTCGTAGCACTTCACGTGACATTTCACATGTGAAACCCCTGTATGAAGTAGAGAAGTGCAGGGATGGAACACTGAAAGGGGACCGACTAGCGTCTCTCATACCACCTCTACTTCAAATCTAAAGTCCTCTCGTGGAGAAAGCTCTGGCACTCTGAATTGCGTGACCACGTTCAGAGGCAAACCCACTGAATCTGGGCTTTTCTCTGATGGGAGAGGGAGATGACTGGCGAGATGACGGGAGAGAGATTAGGCTGGTTACTGGGGAGTGAGAATGAGAGTGACAGAGAGAGAGACAGAGAGGGAGGGAGAGAGGGGGGGGAGAGCGGGGGGAGAGTAGTTATGCATTGCAGAGGGACAGAGAGAGAGAGCGGGGGGAGAGTAGTTATGCATGGCAGAGGAACAGAGAGAGAGAGCAGGGGGAGAGTAGTTATGCATGGCAGAGGAACAGAGAGAGAGAGCAGGGGGAGAGTAGTTATGCATTGCAGAGGGACAGAGAGAGAGAGCAGGGGGAGAGTAGTTATGCATGGCAGAGGAACAGAGAGAGAGCAGGGGAGAGTAGTTATGCATTGCAGAGGGACAGAGAGAGAGAGCAGGGGAGAGTAGTTATGCATTGCAGAGGGACAGAGAGAGAGAGCAGGGGGAGAGTAGTTATGCATTGCAGAGGGACAGAGAGAGAGAGAGGGGGAGAGTAGTTATGCATTGCAGAGGGACAGAGAGAGAGATCAGGGGGAGAGTAGTTATGCATGGCAGAGGAACAGAGAGAGAGAGCAGGGGGAGAGTAGTTATGCATTGCAGAGGGACAGAGAGAGAGAGCAGGGGGAGAGTAGTTATGCATTGCAGAGGGACAGAGAGAGAGAGCAGGGGGAGAGTAGTTATGCATTGCAGAGGAACAGAGAGAGAGAGCAGGGGGAGAGTAGTTATGCATGGCAGAGGAACAGAGAGAGAGAGCAGGGGGAGAGTAGTTATGCATTGCAGAGGGACAGAGAGAGAGAGCAGGGGGAGAGGGGGAGAGCAGGGGGAGAGTAGTTATGCATTGCAGAGGAACAGAGAGAGAGAGCAGGGGGAGAGTAGTTATGCATGGCATGGCAGAGGAACAGAGAGAGAGAGCAGGGGGAGAGTAGTTATGCATGGCATGGCAGAGGAACAGAGAGGGAGAGAGCAGGGGGAGAGTAGTTATGCATGGCATGGGACAGAGGAACAGAGAGTAGTTAGCAGCAGGGAACAGAGAGAGAGAGCAGGGGGAGAGTAGTTATGCATTGCAGAGGGACAGAGAGAGAGAGGGGAGAGTAGTTATGGGGAGGAACAGAGAGAGAGAGCAGGGGGAGAGTAGTTATGCATTGCAGAGGAACAGAGAGAGAGAGCAGGGGGAGAGTAGTTATGCATGGCAGAGGAACAGAGAGAGAGTCAGATACAGTGCGAACGACAGAAGCAGAGAGACACAAACAGGCAGCAAGAGCAGACCTCACATATGAAACTTATTCAAGCATATGACACACACCCAGGGCTCGAAATAAAGAAAGTTCCGTAGTCCCTGGGAAGATAAAAAAATATGTCTGGAACGGTTCAGAACAGACGGGGTGGGACAGTTGCAGGACGAAAGGCCAACAAAAATATAAATTGCTGACAACAGTGGCTGATGAAACAGATCACAATATTTAGCTTAAAAGTTGATAAACTATGAGTAATTCACATTACAAGCGTAGCAATGTGTTCACTCATCTCGGCCATATGCCTGAATGTTCCGGAATGCTGTTACAGTAGAACACCATTCTCAGACGCGCAACGGGTGCAGGCATTTTTTCTAATGCGACAGAGATGGATATACACAGTGGCGATTTTAGCATGTACATTTTGGTGTAGCAAACTCCTCCCAAAACTGTTTTATGCAAAGCATTTCCCAATACAACACTAAACAATACATTGATTGCACTATAACGGTGACAAACGGTGCCCCCAAACCGTATAAGGTTTTCCCAACAGCAGAGCTTTCTTTTCAGCGCCATGGACTGAATCCTTTCCACCGCTACAACTGGCTATCAGTGGAGTCTTGACTGGCAGCGAAACAGTTCATTCGGCCTCATTTACTGACTTAAAAAAAAACATAGCTGATATTGCTGACTTACTTAAACTAATGTGGTTTCTACTGACAATTGAGATGTACAAACTATGGCATAAAGGGATGACAAGCGGATAAGAGGCAATCCATAATTTCGATTAAGACATTAATGAGCGATCTAGGACAGACATAGTCAATATAACTATTTGTTCAGCACTTTTGAAATTTACAGCGAAATAATTCAGAACAGGAGCCGTTCTTACAGTGTTCTCTCTGTGCACCAAGTCAGAACCATAGAATAAATAAAGGAGGCATATAAGCAGACAACGAGCCCTTACAATATTCAATGATGACATTTCTCTTAAATAGGCTACATGTGCACCACCAAGTCAGGACAGTAGGCTAAGTTATGAAAGGGGAAAAGGACCAAATTATTAGGGTGAGGCACATCGGCTACTAACAGCTTACTACATAACATACACTTAGAATTACTTTCTTAACTACAGTAGACATAGCTCCCTGGCATATTACTTAATGTATGCAGCAGCAAACAAGACATTTTGTGACTTACCTTGTTGTGCTGTGCTCACTTGAACAGGACGGTGGCGTGGCGGTCCTACTTGTGGGCAAATGTTGATATCAAACTTTGTCATCAAAGTCTGCCATTCTCTGGATTTATGGTGCTTTCAAGACAACCTGGAACTACAAAAAAACAAGGTTGGTGCCTCCCGGGTGGCGCAGTGGTTAAGGGCGCTGTACTGCAGCGGGCTGAAATTCCACAACATACGGTGGTCGCTACATAAATAGTCATATTAAACATTCATGAAAATACAAGTGTCTCACCTGTATCGAAATCGTTTACCTTTGACGATCTTCATCTGTTTGCAATTCCAATGCTCATTGTTACACAATGAATGATCTTTTGTTTGATAAAATCCGTTTTTATAGCCTAAAACGAAACATTTTGTGAACCGCTTGTGTAGTGAATTCCGTCTCATTCCATTTTCGACGACACATTCCAGGTAAATCACCCACACAGAACGTGACTTCTCCAGTCATGTTTGGTTTCACTGCAATCAACTGGTTTGTTTGTAACACAATCAAACCTGATGGGCCATTTCGCGGGACGTATTGACTGAAAGAAACCGATTTGAAGACAACAAGTAATGACATCATTGTGCACCAATGATTTGCCCGCTGTTTCGTTGATTGACTGTATTTTAACCCAATGACCACTGATCGTCTTGAAATCTAGCTGGGTAGATAGCCAATGAGCTGAGCTAAACGGCAATATGCCATGTTTATGTGTTGCAAGACCAACCCATGTAGTAAGCTCCAGTATAAAGAGGGTCATGCGCTATTGCATTTTCATACCGGAAGGAGAAACACATTACGCATTGCATTGTTTGGTGAAGATGTACACACAACTTTAGAATGAATTGATTGGGAAGGTGAGACAGAGATTGTTGTAGGACGCTTCTTTTAGCGATTGTGGAGGAATATTTTTTGAACAGGAGAGGACATCGTTTTGGACTGGTATGTTCTTATCATGCTAATGCCCTTGTTTGAAATGAATAATATCAAATATTATTTGTGATTTTTTATTTACTTTAGAAGCAATATATAAACATTTAATGTCATGAAATTTGAAATGCGCGTGTCTGCCGCCCCACCCCAACACACATGAAATAGAGGCTATTTGAGGCTGTTGAGGAGAGGGCATGACCACATCATTGGCCAAAGTTTAATGGAGACAGTAGATACAGCTGGTCTGTTGTAATATAATAAAGACAGTAGATCTAGCTGGTCTGTCATAATATAATAGAGACAGTAGATCTAGCTGAAATTTCATAATATAAAAGAGACAGTAGATCTAGCTGGTCTGTCATAATATAATAGAGACAGTAGATCTAGCTGAAATGTCATAATATAAAAGAGACAATAGATCTAGCTGGTAATAATAATATAATAATGTATTCAACCTTCAACTCTCTATATATATCTGTTTATTATACCTGTTGATACAGGGCTCATATGTGAAACTATTCTAACTGAACATTTTCTTATCCGGTGTCCTGTGTGAATTTAAGTATGCTCTCTCTAATTCTCTCTTTCTCTCTCTCGGAGGACCTGAGCCCTAGGACCATGCGTCAGGACTACCTGGCATAATGACTCCTTACTGTCCCCAGTCCACCTGGCCTTGCCGCTGTTCCAGTTTCAACTGTTCTGCCTGCTGCTATGGAACCCTAAACTGTTCATTTTTACTCTTGAGGTGCTGTCCTGTTGCACCCTCTACAACCACTGTGATCTCCACCCGGCACAGCCAGAAGAGGACTGGCCACCCCTCAAAGCCTGGTTCCTCTCTAGGTTTCTTCCTAGGTTTTTGCCTCTCTAGGGAGTTTTTCCTAGCCAATGTGCTTCTACACCTGCATTGCTTGCTGTTTGGGGTTTTAGGCTGGGGCTATATAAATTGATTTGATTTGATAGAGGACTGAGGGTCTTCCAAATATTGAAAGTGTGTAAATAGTTACCCATGTTGTTTTGTAAATGTATATATATATTTCTTTTTCATATTTTTTAATCAATATTTTTTTTGGGGGGGGGGTGTTAGAATACCATTTTGGCATTTAGTATATAGTCATTTGTTTCAAAATGTACACCTTCAACAATTTGGCCACTTGGGTACATTTGGACTACTTGTGTGGGACACCTGGGTGACTTCATGATAAATGTCATGTAGCCCACTCATTTTGGAAGTTATCATTCTGAAACTTTGCACAAGTACTGTTGCCCTCTTATATTTTTCACTGAAATTGTCCCCATCATCCTATCTGAATGTTTGTTTTATCTTGTTCATTTTAACTTCTTGCGTCAAGCCATCCCGGATCCGGTATCGTGACTACAGCCTCAAGTTCATTACCATAACGCAACGTTAACTATTCATGAAAATCGCAAATGAAATGAAATTAATCTATTTGCTCTCAAGCTTAGCCTTTTGTTAACAACACTGTCATCTCAGATTTTCAAAATATGCTTCTCAACCATTGCAAAACAAGCATTTGTGTAACAGTATTGATGGCTAACGTAGCATTTAGCGTAGCATTTAGCGTTAGCATTCAGCAGGCAACATTTACACAAAAAAAACAGAAAAGCATTCAAATAAAATAATTTACCTTTGAAGAACTTCAGATGTTTTCAATGAGGAGAGTCTCAGATAGCAAATGTTCAGTTTTTCCTGAAAGATTATTTGTTTAGGACAAATCGCTCCGTTTTCTGCGTCACGTTTAGCTACGAAAAAACCCCTGTATCCAGGATTGTGTAAATCTATCAGCAAGCTCATTAGCATAACACAACGTTAACTATTCATGAAAATCGCAAATGAAATGAAATTAATCTATTTGCTCTCAAGCTTAGCCTTTTGTTAACAACACTGTCATCACAGATTTTCTAAATATGCTTTTGAACCATAGCTAAACAAGCATTTGTGTAAGAGTATTGATAGCCTAGCATTGCATTAAGCCTAGCATTCAGCATGCAACATTTTCCACAAAAACCATAAAAGCATTCAAATAAAATCATTTACCTTTGAAGAACTTCAGATGTTTTCAATGAGGAGACTCTGTTAGATAGCAAATGTTCCGTTTTTACAAAAAATATTATTTGTGTCGACTAATCGCTCCGTTTGGTTCATCGCGTTTGGGTAAGAAAAAAAAAAAGTCATTAAAACGCAAACTTTTTTCCAAATGAACTCCATAATATCGACAGAAACATGGCAAACGATGTTTAGGATCAATCCTCAAGGTGTTTTTCACATATCTATCGACGATAAAATCCATCGTGGCAGTTTACTTTCAATTCTGAAGAAATGGAACGCGCATGGACCTACAGATTACGCACAAAGGACACCGGGCGGGACACCAGGTAAATGTAGTCTCTTATGGTCAATCTTCCAATGATATGCCTACAAACACGTCACAATGCTGCAGACACCTCGGGGAATAGACAGAAAGCGCAGGCTCATTCCTGGCGCATTCACAGCCATATAAGGAGACATTGGAACACAGCGCCTTCAGAATCCGGGGCATTTCCTGTATGAAACTTCATCTTGGTTTCGCCTGTTGCATTAGTTCTGGGGCACGCACAGATAATATCTTTGCAGTTTTGGAGACGTCAGAGTTGTGTCTTTCCAAGGCTGTCAATTCCATGCATAGTCGAGCATCTTTTCGTGACAAAATATTGCACTTAAAACGGGCACGTCTTTTTATCCAAAAATGACACGGCGCCCCCATAGGTTCTACAGGTTAAAGATGATGATACAAAAAGAAAAATACAAAAACCTATATATTTTTTCATTGTTTTATCTAAACCAGATCTATTGGGTGTTATTCTCCTACATTCAATTCACATTTACACAAACTTCAGAGTGTTTTTCTTTCAAATGGTACCAAGAATATGCATATCCTTGGTTCTGTGCCTAAGCTACAAGCTGTTAGATTTGAGTATGTCTTCAGGTGGAAATTGCACAAAGTAGTGGGGGAGCTGCAAGAGGAGAAGTGTATCTATATTTCCATGTCTAACACTTGTATTTTCATCAACATATATAATGAGTATTTCTGTAAACTGATGTGGCTCTCTGCAATATCACCGGATGTTTTTGGAACTAGTGAACATAAAGTGCCAATGTATACTGAGATGTTTTTATATAAATATGCACTTTATCGAACAATACATACATGTATTGTGTAACATGAAGTCCTATGAGTGTCATCTGATGAAGATCATCAAAGGTTAGTGATTCATTTTATCTATAGTTCTGCTTTTTGTGACTCCTGTCTTTGGCTGGAAAAATGGCTGTGTGTTTTTTCCAGCCCAACTTCCTACTAGTAATGCATATATTGTTTTAGAAACATTAAAGCATGTTCATCTGTTTATTTGTGTTTTGTTTGTGTAATTTTAGAAAAATGTATAAATTTCTTGGCTGGTAAAAAATCTGAGTGGCTGGTAGATTTTTAAATCTACTTGCCACTGTGTCTGGTGTACCATTAGGCCATAAGCCATTAGGAATCGGTGGCGCTCAAAAAGGTCAAGGCGACCATTCTTCAGTGACTGAAGAGGGATAGTGAAACAGAGAAAGTGAAGGCTGGGAAAACACATACATTTTTTATTGTATATCCTTTCTAGGGCAGGTGTTCCGCTAGCGGAACCCCTCGACAACATTCCGCTGAAAAGGCAGCGCGCGAAATTCAAAAATATTTTTTTGAAATATGTAACTTTCACACATTAACAAGTCCAATACAGCAAATGAAAGATAAACTTCTTGTTAATCTACCCATCATGTCTGATTACAAAAATGCTTTACAGCGAAAGCACAACATATGATTATGTTAGATCACCGCCAAGTCAAAAAAACAGCCATTTTTCCAGCCAAAGATAGGAGTCACAAAAAGCAGAAATATAGATCAAATTAATCACTAACCTTTGATGATCTTCATCAGATGACACTCATGACACTCATAGGACATTGATTTCTGTTAATCCAAGATGGCGTAGCAGTAAGTCGTCCTGTCGTGTCGTGTCCCCTGTAAATATCTTTTTTGTTTTTTACATATTTTTCTTCGCATATCTCTTTAAAAACTTTTTGCTAAACCTAAGCTTCCAAATACTCTCCTGCAACCCGCCTCACCCAATGTAGCTATTTTTCCTAAAGTATTTATATTTACTTCGGAACCGGAACCCCTCAACTGAAGCTCAACTGAAGTTAGCCAGCTAACCACTAGCCATGCTAGCGGTCTTCAGCTAACCGGTCATCAGCTAACCTTCAGCCCGGAAAGCTCTCGCCAGTTCGAACAACGCGACTCAGAGCATAACAGACCTATTTATTTTTTCATCCCCGGATTCCCACCGCAAATGGAACATTTTTCAGCTGGATCTTCACAACTAGCTATCTACGAACTGTTAGCTTGCTAGCACAGGCCTGCTAACCGTCTGCATCGCCGCGTCCCATACACCCATATTTACTTTCTATCTCTTTTTGATTTTTAATTTGTTTATACCTTCCGGAAACCTGCCTCACCCAATGTGATACGGAATCGCTATTATTTTTTATTTTTTAGAACACACTCAAGAACCTCCAGAAGCTAACCAGCTAACTAGCTACAAGCTATTATTTTTTTTTTTTTTTACCTTTATTTAACCAGGCAAGTCAGTTAAAGAACACATTCTTATTTTCAATGACGGCCTGGGAACAGTGGGTTAACTGCCTGTTCAGGGGGAGAACGACAGATTTGTACCTTGTCAGCTCTTGGGTTTGAACTCACAACCTTCCGGTTACTAGTCCAACGCTCTAACCACTAGGCTACCCTGCCGCCCCGGTCATTGTTAGTTTTTTTAAACCTGGATAACACTCGCCAGTCCAGCTTCCCTGCCCCATCCACCTCTGCCCCCTGGACACTGATCTCTTGGCCACATAGCTGATGCACGCTGGACTGTCCATTAATCACGGTACTCCATTCTGCTTGTTTGTTTTATCTGTTGGCCCCGTTGCCTAGTCAACGCCATTTTACCTGCTGTTGTCATGCCAGCTGATTAGCTGTTGTTGTCTAACCTACTGTTTTAGCTAGCTTTCCCAATTCAACACCTGTGATTACTGTATGCCTCGCTGTATGTCTCTCTCAAATGTCTATATGCCTTGTATACTGTTGTTCAGGTTAGTTATCATTGTTTTAGTTCACAATGGACCCCCTAGTTCTACTCTTCATACCCCTGATAACTCCTTTGTCCCACCTCCCACACATGCGGTGACCTCACCCATTACAACCAGCATGTCCAGAGATACAACCTCTCTCATCATCACCCGGGGCCTGGGCTTACCTCCGCTATACCCGCACCCCACCATACCCCTGTCTGCGCATTATGCCCTGAATATATTCTACCATGCCCAGAAACCTGCTCCTCTTATTCTCTGTCCCCAACGCTCTAGGCGACTAGTTTTGATAGCCTTTAGCCGCACCCTCATACTACTCCTTCTCTGTTCCGCGGGTGATGTGGAGGTAAACCCAGGCCCTGCATGTCCCCAGGCACCCTCATTTGTTGACTTCTGTGATCGAAAAAGCCTTGGTTTCATGCATGTCAACATCAGAAGCCTCCTCCCTAAGTTTGTTTTACTCACTGCTTTAGCACACTCTGCTAACCCTGATGTCCTTGCTGTGTCTGAATCCTGGCTCAGGAAGGCCACCAAAAATTCAGAGATTTCCATACCCAACTATAACATCTTCCGTCAAGATAGAACTGCCAAAGGGGGAGGAGTTGCAGTCTACTGCAGAGATAGCCTGCAAAGTAATGTCATACTTTCCAGGTCCATACCCAAACAGTTCGAACTACTAATTTTGAAAATTACTCTCTCCAGAAATAAGTCTCTCACTGTTGCCGCCTGCTACCGACGCCCCTCAGCTCCCAGCTGTGCCCTGGACACCATTTGTGAATTGATCGCCCCCCATCTAGCTTCAGAGTTTGTTCTGTTAGGTGACCTAAACTGGGATATGCTTAACACCCCGGCAGTCCTACAATCTAAGCTAGATGCCCTCAATCTCACTCAAATCATCAAGGAACCCACCAGGTACAACCCTAACTCTGTAAACAAGGGCACCCTCATAGACGTCATCCTGACCAACTGGCCCTCCAAATACACCTCTTCAACCAGGATCTCAGCGATCACTGCCTCATTGCCTGTATCCGCTACGGAGCCGCAGTCAAACGACCACCCCTCATCACTGTCAAACGCTCCCTAAAACACTTCTGTGAGCAGGCCTTCCTAATCGACCTGGCCCGGGTATCCTGGAAGGACATTGACCTCATCCCGTCAGTTGAGGATGCCTGGTCATTCTTTAAAAGTAACTTCCTCTCCATTTTAGATAAGCATGCTCCGTTCAAAAAATGCAGAACCAAGAACAGATACAGCCCTTGGTTCACTCCAGACCTGACTGCCCTCGGCCAGCACAAAAACATCCTGTGGCGGACTGCAATAGCATTGAATAGTCCCCATGATATGCAACTGTTCAGGGAAGTCAGGAACCAATACACGCAGTCAGTCAGGAAAGCTAAGGCCAGCTTCTTCAGGCAGAAGTTTGCATCCTGTAGCTCCAACTCCAAAAAGTTCTGGGACACTGTGAAGTCCATGGAGAACAAGAGCACCTCCTCCCAGCTGCCCACTGCACTGAGGCTATGTAACACGGTCACCACCGATAAATCCATGATTATCGAAAACTTCAATAAGCATTTCTCAACGGCTGGCCATGCCTTCCGCCTGGCTTCTCCAACCTCGGCCAACAGCTCCCCCCCGCAACTCCTCGCCCAAGCCTCTCCAGGTTCTCCTTTACCCAAATCCAGATAGCAGATGTTCTGAAAGAGCTCCAAAACCTGGACCCGTACAAATCAGCTGGGCTTGACAATCTGGACCCTCTATTTCTGAAACTATCCGCCGCCATTGTCGCAACCCCTATTACCAGCCTGTTCAACCTCTCTTTCATATCGTCCGAGATCCCCAAGGATTGGAAAGCTGCCGCAGTCATCCCCCTCTTCAAAGGGGGAGACACCCTGGACCCAAACTGGTACAGACCTATATCCATCCTGCCCTGCCTATCTAAGGTCTTCGAAAGCCAAGTCAACAAACAGGTCACTGACCATCTCGAATCCCACCGTACCTTCTCCGCTGTGCAATCTGGTTTCCGAGCCGGTCATGGGTGCACCTCAGCCACACTCAAGGTACTAAACGATATCATAACCGCCATCGATAAAAGACAGTACTGTGCAGCCGTCTTCATCGACCTTGCCAAGGCCTTCGACTCTGTCAATCACCATATTCTTATCGGCATACTTAGTAGCCTCGGTTTTTCGGATGACTGCCTTGCCTGGTTCACCAATTACTTTGCAGACAGAGTTCAGTGTGTCAAATCGGAGGGCATGCTGTCCGGTCCTCTGGCAGTCTCTATGGGGGTGCCACAGGGTTCAATTCTCGGGCCGACTCTTTTCTCTGTATATATCAATGATGTTGCTCTTGCTGCCGGCGATTCCCTGATCCACCCCCTACGCAGACGACACCATTCTATATACTTTCGGCCCGTCATTGGACACTGTGCGATCTAACCTCCAAACGAGCTTCAATGCCATACAACACTCCTTCCGTGGCCTCCAACTGCTCTTAAACGCTAGTAAAACCAAATGCATGCTTTTCAACCGATCGCTGCCTGCACCCGCATTCCCGACTAGCATCACCACCCTGGATGGTTCCGACCTTGAATATGTGGACATCTATAAGTACCTAGGTGTCTGGCTAGACTGCAAACTCTCCTTCCAGACTCATATCAAACATCTCCAATCGAAAATCAAATCAAGAGTCGGCTTTCTATTCCGCAACAAAGCCTCATTCACTCACGCCGCCAAGCTTACCCTAGTAAAACTGACTATCCTACCGATCCTCGACTTCGGCGATGTCATCTACAAAATAGCTTCCAACACTCTACTCAGCAAACTGGATGCAGTCTATCACAGTGCCATCCGTTCTGTCACTAAAGCACCTTATACCACCCACCACTGCAACTTGTATGCTCTAGTCGGCTGGCCCTCGCTACATATTCGTCGCCAGACCCACTGGCTCCAGGTCATCTACAAGTCCATGCTAGGTAAAGCTCCGCCTTATCTCAGTTCACTGGTCACGATGGCAACACCCATCCGTAGCACGCGCTCCAGCAGGTGTATCTCATTGATCATCCCTAAAGCCAACACCTCATTTGGCCGCCTTTCGTTCCAGTACTCTGCTGCCTGTGACTGGAACGAATTGCAAAAATCGCTGAAGTTGGAGACTTTTATCTCCCTCACCAACTTCAAACATCAGCTATCTGAGCAGCTAACCGATCGCTGCAGCTGTACATAGTCTATTGGTAAATAGCCCACCCATTTTCACCTACCTCATCCCCATACTGTTTTATTTATTTACTTTTCTGCTCTTTTGCACACCAATATCTCTACCTGTACATGACCATCTGTCTCAGCCTCCAGTATTTATGCTGCAGTAGTTTGTGTCGGGGGGCTAGGGTCAGTTTGTTATATCTGGAGTACTTCTCCTGTCCTATTCGGTGTCCTGTGTGAATCTAAGTGTGCGTTCTCTAATTCTCTCCTTCTCTCTTTCTTTCTCTCTCTCGGAGGACCTGAGCCCTAGGACCATGCCCCAGGACTACCTGACATGATGACTCCTTGCTGTCCCCAGTCCACCTGGCCATGCTGCTGCTCCAGTTTCAACTGGCCTGGGCCCTAGGACCATGTCCCAGGACTACCTGACATGATGACTCCTTGCTGTCCCCAGTCCACCTGGCCATGCTGCTGCTCCAGTTTCAACTGTTCTGCCTTACTATTATTCAACCATGCTGGTCATTTATGAACATTTGAACATCTTGGCCACGTTCTGTTATAATCTCCACCGGCACAGCCAGAAGAGGACTGGCCACCCCACATATGCTCTCTCTAATTCTCTCTTTCTTTCTCTCTCTCGGAGGACCTGAGCCCTAGGACCGTGCCCCAGGACTACCTGACATGATGACTCCTTGCTGTCCCCAGTCCACCTGACTGTGCTG
The DNA here is from genome assembly GCF_034236695.1 of Oncorhynchus nerka. Classification (NCBI taxonomy): domain Eukaryota; kingdom Metazoa; phylum Chordata; class Actinopteri; order Salmoniformes; family Salmonidae; genus Oncorhynchus; species Oncorhynchus nerka. The sequence goes on from NC_088418.1 coordinate 14,583,150, forward strand.
CTGCTCCAGTTTCAACTGTTCTGCCTTATTATTATTCGACCATGCTGGTCATTTATGAACATTTGAACATCTTGGTCATGTTCTGTTATAATCTCTACCCGGCACAGCCAGAAGAGGACTGGCCACCCCACATAGCCTGGTTCCTCTCTAGGTTTCTTCCTAGGTTTTGGCCTTTCTAGGGAGTTTTTCCTAGCCACCGTGCTTTTACACCTGCATTGTTTGCTGTTTGGGGTTTTAGGCTGGGTTTCTGTACAGCACTTTGAGATATCAGCTGATGTACGAAGGGCTATATAAATAAATTTGATTTGCTTTGATTTGATCTGATCATTTATCACTCCAGTGTTAATCTGGAAAATTGTAATTATTCGCCTACCTCCTGCCTTTTGCACACATTGTATATAGACTACCCCTTTTTTTCTCTACTGTGTTATTGACTTGTTAATTGTTTACTCCATGTGTAACTCTGTGTTGTCTGTTCACACTGCTATGCTTTATCTTGGCCAGGTCGCAGTTGCAAATGAGAACTTGTTCTCAACTAGCCTACCTGGTTAAATAAAGGTGAAATAAATAAAACATTTGATAACGGCGCTCAGAGCCCAATCCAGCAAGAGAAATATCCGCCATTTTGGAGTCAACAGAATTTAGAAATAACACCATAAATATTCACTTACCTTTGATGATCTTCATCAGAAGGCACTCCCAGGAATCCCAGTTCGACAATAAATGACTGATTGTTCCATAAAGTTCCATAAAGTCCATAATTTATGTCCAAATAGCCACCTGTTGTTAATGTGTTCAGCCTAGTAATCCATCTTCATGAGGTGTGAGCACTTCGTCCAGACAAAAACTCGACTCCATAGACACTGTGTATTCGGTTGGCCAAGTTTTGAAACACTACAAACCTCAGATATCCCACTTCCTGGTTGGATTTTTCTCAGGTTTTTGCCTGCCATATGAGTTCTGTTATATTCACAGACATCGTTAAAACAGTTTTAGAAACTTCAGAGTGTTTTCTATCCAATACTAATAATAATATGTATATATTAGCATCTGGGACAGAGTAGGAGGCAGTTCACTCTATGCACGCTTTTCATCCAAAAGTGAAAACGCTGCCCCCTATCCCAAAAAGGATATTGTTGTGTTATGTTGTATAATGGGGGTGGATTGTAATGTCTCTAACTTAAGTTTATTCAGTAACCAGTTCACAATAGGCTGTCATTGTAAAGAAGAATGTGTTCTTAACTGATTTTCCTAGTTAAATCAAATGTTAAATTAAAAAATGTAAAGGATGAAGCTGCTCAGTTGTGTGTGTGTGGTGTCTCAGTCTATGTGTGTCTCAGTCTTTGAGTCTGCCTGTGTGTCTCTCAGTCTGCAAGATATTTTGAATCGGGCAAAGCCGCCCTTCCGGGGTTACATGCCGTAAACCAAAGTTACATGTGATTATGCACATTTTGGTAAATCTTCCGTCACGGTTTTTGTATTTCTCACCAATTTCTCTCATTACGCTGGCTAACACCTACTAGCTAAGACTCCAAAAACCAACCATCATAGCTAACATGTTTGTCAGTGTAAAATTGGGCAGGAATTGCTCCCTTTGAGACCACTCCATTGTACCAGGCAATGTATTTGACTATGTGTTGCAATATCATATAAACTGACAAATGAAAATTATAATTTGAAAAGCATTTAACCCAAATGTCCAAATCCTGAAGAGTTTTCACTATGCAGACCTTTTAGGGACACAGAATAGAACTCATTTCTAATTCAAAACGGTAGATACTCTGTCCGTGATTCTCATATCAAATAAACTAAAACATACAAAGAAATCCCTCAGAAAGTAACCACAAAAGCATTTTGACAAAACCACTCCATAAGAAACTGTCTGGGATATGTAAGGAATTGCTATTTCGTATGCAGGTGACTAACTTACTGCTAATTACGTGGCTACAACTCACAGTAAAGCCTGTGGGGTCCCCTACAGGATAGCTCCCACATTACACATAATCTCCTTTGTAACCGAACACTGTGTGCCCGAAGAAGATTCTACGATGACGGACAGACAACTGAGCCAATGGCGGAAGACCAAAGACTACTACCAGCTGAACCAATCCGGAGATCCGATCTTCCTAGGATCAACCTTCTGTTTGTTCCGTATATTAGTGGTGGACTGAATAGGAACGGTCTCTTTCCTGCCGTTCCACACGAACTAACGGAAGAGCCGTAATTACGTTGTAATACATATTTTCACTCTGAATAAACTGTTTACTTGTCATAAAATTTACCACTTAGTCTGAATCGATCCTTGACCGGCTCACCCATCTACATATCCAATTGCTAACAGAAATGGTACGCAGAGGATGGTTAACTAACGGTCCAGTCGAAGCGAGCAGATTGGGTGTGAGAGAGGGGTGAGCGCGTGGAGAGGAAGATCCGAGAAGGACGGGTGATTTGATTCTCGGGGGGTGGACAACAATTCTACTCAACTCGGGAAACTGATCTAAAGGTGCACCATAAATAAGGTAAGCAAAACCTGTTAAATCAAACTTTGCATATTGTCGTATAGTCTGCCTAAATTTTGATCAGTATTTCCGAGTAAGTATGAATTCTTGTGTAAATTTATAATTTGCTGACGAGTCGAAAGAACAGTGTAGTGAACATATCTAGTAACGAACCGGCGACGGCCGGTGTGATATGAATCACTGATGAGATATCAGTCACAGTCTGATATCTTTCAATTGATGAGAGGCCTAAATAATTCCGAAAGGGGTCGAATATATATAAATTCAGTTTCGATAGGGTTCGGATATGTGTATCAATGCTGATAGGGATTAGCACGATAGGGGTCGGGAATAGAGATCAGTCAGAAACCTAACGCCGAGGGAAGAAATTGCAATTTTGTCCTGTGTATCGGTAGAGGCTAGTCTGAGAAATTCACTGATAAGAGTCGGGAATAGAGATCAGTCAGGGGATAGTTAGCTACTATTCATTAAACCTAACGCCGAGGGGAATTTTGTCCCGTGTACCGGTAGAGGCTAGTCTGAGAAATTCACTGATAAGAGTCGGGAATAGAGATCAGTCAGGGGATAGTTAACCACTATTCATTAAACCTAACGCCGAGGGGAATTTTGTCCCGTGTACCGGTAGAGGCTAGTCTGAGAAATTCACTGATAAGAGTCGGGAATAGAGATCAGTCAGGGGATAGTTAACCACTATTCATTAAACCTAACGCCGAGGGGAGAAATTGCAATTTTGTCCCGGGAATCGGTCGAGGCTAGACTGATAAGAGGTTCACCGATAGGGATCGGCTTTCAGGGGACAGAGAGATAACGTGTATTAATTTTGATAGGGATTAATGCGATAGGGATCAGTAGGGGATAGAATTGGATTCTAGAAGTTGAATTCTATCCAGTAAATCCGCTTTGTCCGGTCTGATAGGGGTCGTTTTAATAAGAGGTCAGAAATATAACCTGTATTTGTATGTTTTGTCTATTTGTAACTGTTTATATTAAAATGCAAGGTGGTTGTAATTGTTTCCATTAAGATTGTTGGTGGTTAGATAGAGAGAGAGAGATACAAGTATAATAAGGGATATTGGATAAATCCGAACCTCTATATTGTATGTACCTATGACTTCTGTGTTAAATGTATAATTAGTAACGAAATGACTGATGTATAATTGAAATAATATCTGAATATAATATTTGAATGTTGAGATTAATTAGTCGAATAGATCCCTTGGTTGTGCGCTCCACAAACGCTATACGGACCCATGCGTTTTCTATAACTAAAACATACAAAGGAGAGGTTCAGAGATAAGACAGAGCACGTGCAGCAGTCTCTCTTCGAGTACATAGTGGTTATTAGTCAACGTTGGGCGAAGTATATACTAACTATATTCAGATAAAAGGAGAGAATTCCGAATAAAACTACGATTAAATTCCGATTGAATTAAATAAAATTACGATTAAAGCAAATTCACAATGGCGACCCCCAATACTCCAAAGCTGAGGTTTAATGAGTTCCTAGAACAAAAAATAGAATATAGATCAGGGGAAGGGAACAATGGAAGCACATGAAGAAAGTTTGGGAGGGATTAAAGCTAAAATGGACACAGGAAGGTTATTTAGGAGGGGGACCCCCATCCGCAGTTCAGCTGAAAACAATGGAATGTGGGTTAAGAGAGACGCTGAAGGAAGCTAGAGAGAACGAGGCAGAAAAGAACAAAAATCACGTATTTAAGAAAGAAGGGACTAAACAGAGAGAAAGGGCAGAAGTGGAATTGAAGATAGGAACTTGGGCCATCGAAGAGGCGCTAAGATCAAAACTGAATAAAAAAACGGAAATGATGGGGGTGGCCACTCCCTCACAAGGGGAAGATGAGCAGACGGACCACCACCAGGAGATGGCGCCAAATCCATTGCCCTCTGCCCCGCCAACACATGTGCCCTCAACGACCCGACCCCTTTACCCGGTGCTACCAAATCTGCCTCCACATTATACTGAAAAGGGGAAAAGGGCCGGGCCCGCGTCAACACAGGCCCCTGTGTTCCTTGTAAAAAGAAGGAGTACTTAGAGGGGATACGTTGATCACAGGGGGCCACCTGGAATGTGAAGAATTAAAGCCTGGCCCACAGGATTACTCCACACCAGGGGGCGCACAAAGGTGTACACCAGGGCCATCTGACATGCATGCCCCTCAGGATCGAGCTATGCGAGAACAGCTCCACCCCAGTGGCCACACGAGGAATCCATTCATAGATGGAGCAGGGGGCAACGGGGGTCAGCAGCTTGAAGTCAGAGGGGAGGAGAACCCCCACCTCCTGCACATCCAGTGTGTACAGAGAACATAGAGGGGAACCAAGGAGCGATATTAGTAAGGAGTATTTCACAAGTGGCCGCCGACAAGAAGAAAATTTAATGTCTTTCAGCGAACCGGAAGAACAGGAAGGAGATGATATGGAACCACAAGAGGAGACAGGGGAAGACGTTCCCCTCACGGCCGCAGGTGTATGGGAGGCAGAAAGCCAACTGAAACTCATGGAAGAAGTCGCAGGAGAAACGGATGAAATAGTCCTGATACAAGGAGTTTTTAAGGGAAAATCAACCCCCGTTGAAACGGCAGTAAGACGGTCGAGGCGCCTCATAGCCAGACAAAGGAGAAAAGAAGAATGCTTTTCATGCAGAATCCTGATGCTCCCAATTCTGCCCGCACCTGCTCTATCCACCACACAGGAGGTTTACTGGCTCAAGTGTCTACAATCTGGACCTGGAACTCCTGCCATCCAATTTCAATTCAACCAATGGAGGAAGCTTATATACACCTTTCATCCCTATAAGACACCACTGGCAGAGTTGCACTGCACTCTCAACGTCACTGACGACGAAGACACACCTTACACACAAGATTGGGATGAAAACATGATGCATCTTACCCCAAACATACGCTGCCTTACCATCGTGTGCGGCCCTGAGGGGGTGGCAGCCCTAGTCATACTCCCACACCATACTAAACCTTGGTATCAACTGGGACCCGACTCTGCTCCACACGTGACCCTCGCAGTAGGGAATGGACATGAGGCCCGAAGCCTGGGTCCAATGATAAAAGGGCCTCGAAACTCACTTGGGAAGCGACTAGTACACCAGGCCTGTTGAAGGCCACCACCGAAGAGATGTGGCGTCTGACCATGGTGGACACTGAAGAACAGTGCCAGCCTGAGCGCCTCACTCTCCCCAGGCATCACGGGAAACCATATTCTGATCACCCTTCCTCTCCTGCTGTCTTGGAGTCCATAGACAAGGCAATATGGACAACCACACCATTTGACGTGGGAAAGTTACAGGTCAAACCAGTGTGCATTACCCTAACCAATCCGGCACAGATACCAATATTTCGAACCCAATATCGATTGAAGCAAGAACAGACTGAGGGATCAGACCCACTATCGAAGGCCTCCTTGGAGCTGGGTGCATATACAGGACTTGGTCACCCTGGAACACCCCATACTTCCTGTTCTGAAGGCAGGAGGAGAAACATACCGGATGGTGCAAGATTTCCGGGCTGTAAATGAAGTTACCACACCCATCGATCTCCCGGTTCCAGACCCATACATCATACTGAGCAACCTGTCACCCAAACATCGGTATTTCACCGTAGTGGACTTGGCCAATGCCTTTTCAGCATCCCATTGGATGAGGCTTCCCAGCCACTTTTTGCCTTTACCTACGAGAATCAGCAATTTACCTATTCCGTACTTCCCCAAGGTTACACTTCTTCCCGGGAATCTTCAATTATATTCTGAAGACTCACCTGGCAGAACTGAAAATCCCAGAAGGAGTGATACTCATACAATACGTAGACGACCTGTTGCTGGGGGCTCCCACCTCAGACCTCTGTCTAGAAATGACTAAAACCCTGTTAGACTTTCTGGCAGTCAAAGGCTACAAAGTCAAGATGTCAAAAGTCCAATCATGCAGACGAACCGTTCTGTTCCTGGGAAGGGAAATCTCAAGCGAGGGGGCCGGACTCTCAAAATCACACCGAGACTCAATCTTACATCATCCCAGGCCCATTACTGTTTCAGGAATGCTCTCTTTCCTGGGGTTGACGGGATACAGCCGTACTCACATCCCAGACTATACTGAAAGAACTGAACCTCTGAGAGAAATTGTTCGAGAAGCTGGCCCAAGAAACCTACAGGCCCCACTTACATGGACTCCTGAAGCTTCAACGGCGTTTGGGCACCTGAAGACTGACCTGTCTGTGGCTGCTGCTCTCACGGCACCAGACTACGGTAAAACATTTCACTTGGATGTTTCTGAAAAGGAAGGTTTTGCATCCGCCGTCCTTTTTCAGAAACATGAGGGGGAGAGAAGAGTACTTTATGTACCACTCTTCAAAACTTGACCACATTGAAACTGGCCAGACCGCCTGCTCCAGGTACGTTGCGGCGGTAGCCAAGGCGATTGAGAAGACAGCCCATCTGGTAATGTGCCACAAGATGCAAATACACACCCACCACGGGGTGGCAGCATACCTCATCAGCAAAGAATTCACCTTCAGTGCGGACAGAAAAAACAAAATCCAGAACAAGTGCACCCAGTCACACATCACCTTTGTGAACACCGACAAGAACATGGCAGATGCACTTACCGCAGAAGATGGCCTAGCACACTCCTGCCAAGAGAGGGCAGCACAAGAGCTCAAACTGAGACCAGACCTGGAAAATGAACCACTGACATCTCCAGACCTATGGCTGTACACAGACGGATGTTGCTACAAGGGAGACACAGGAAACGTAGCTGCCTATGCGGTTGTACAGCAGCTGCATGACAAAACACATGTCACGTTGGAATCAGGAATTATCCCCCAGCCAGCATCGGCACAACTTGCGGAAATTGTGGCCTTGACTCAAGCTCTAGAGAAAGCCGAAGGAAAAACTGTAAACATTTACACGGACTCGGCATACGCACACGGAGCTGTGCACATAGATGGACCACAATGGGTTAGGCGCAACTTTACCACCACAGGTAACCTACCCATCAAGCACCGAGCCCAAATGGAACGTTTGATGCATGCCGTGTCCTTACTAAAAACAGTGGCCATAATGAAATGCCGAGGCCACCAAAGACTGACCAGCAGAATCAATCAAGAAAATGATGCCGCAGACCTGGCAGCCAAGGCCGCAGGAGGATACAGCCCCCGACAGATGGTGCTCGGGATAGAATCGGCAAGGACTGAATTGACAAGCCAACACATACTAGAACTACAGGAAGAGGCGGGCCCTTACGAACATTCGGTTTGGACACAGAAGGGAGGCTCCAAGGGACCAGATGGAATATGGAGATGCCATGACGGCCGACTGGTGGCTCCGGCTAATCTCTGTCCAGAACTGATAAGGGAAGCCCATGGACCCACTCATGAAGGGAAACCCAGAACTTTACAGAAGGTTTCATACATATGGTGGCACCCCCACATGAAGGACATGACAGATTTATTCTGTGACGAATGCAACATATGTGGGAGCCACAATCCAAAGAAGCCCTACCAAACCCCGATGGGGGCTTACCCGGTGCCAAACGCATGTTTCAAGACATCAGTATAGACTATACAGACATGGGAGAAGACAATGTAAAGAACGGGAAGAGATATTTGCTAGTAATGGTAGATAGATTCTCTAGATGGGTAGAAGCAATTCCAACAGCTAAGGAGGATGGGCAAACGGTCATTAAGTGGCTGCAGTCAGAACTAATACCTAGATATGGGGTCCCTAGACATATCCGAAGCGACAATGGGTCCCACTTCGTAAACAAACATCTGAGACAGGTGGAGGAGAGGTTCGGCATTATACACAAGTTTGGTTCCGTGTATAAGCCGCAGGCCCAAGGCCTTGTGGAGTGCTGCAACCAATCTCTTAAGTGTAAGATAGCCAAAGTGTGTGCTGGTACCAAACTGACATGGGTGGAGGCCCTGCCACTGGCGTTGATGGCCATGAGGTCATCACCTGGGGCAGGGACTCATCTCTCACCCCACGAAATAATGACAGGGAGAGTAATGCCAGGTCCACCAAGAGAGGGAGGTCATATGCCCCCTCTTGATGTACACCAGATAGGTATGTCTGACTATGTAAGAAAATTTACGGAACTGTCCGCAGCTCTTTCCAAACAGATACACAAAGTCCATGAGGGGGAGCTGACGGGAGATCCGGAGAAACTGAGGGTAAAGGTCGGCGATTGGGTAAGGATCAAGGTCCACAAAAGAAAGTGGGCGGATCCCAGGTGGACTGGACCGGACGAAGTGAAGGAGGTTACTTCACACTCAGTCCAGGTCAAAGGTAAATCGGGCGCACCTTGGCACCACCTGACTCATTGTACACCAGCACCGACTCCTTCCAGAACTCTGACTGAAGTCAGGGTCGATTTGAGCGACCTAAATTTGATTACAACCACAGAACCCTTAGTTGGTGAGGATGTGGGAGCAACTCCCCAGCACACCAACTAACAGGTCGTCCAGAGATAGGGGCTATCCCTGGACGAGATTGGGATATCAGGCCCCGTGTTTGTTATTTTCATTGTAGTCACAGGAGTTTCCATGGGGATTCTCCTGTGGGTATTAGAGCATCATACACCCACATTACATGCAGATTTAGGACCCCCTAATGGGTCATCCAACCTGACCACATCCATGGCACATATAGAACTGACCAATCATTTGCATAAGAGGCATTCCACCACCCTGACACTGATTGTAAGGCCAACGAAATACGGAGCACGACCGTTTGCGTCCCCGCACACGCAACCAATATCATTAACATCCCTTGGGGAACTTTAGGGTACTCTAGGCTAAAGGGGAGGGAACAGGTGGGGGCCAATGCACTCCGGTTTGCCGGACATGTCTGGTATATGACATTAGGGAAGGTTGGAGATTGGTCTTGGAGGAATTTGGTGGGGGAGACAGGTAATGGGTGGGAAGACTGGACAACAGACGAGGGGGCAGTAAAATGGCGGAAGCGACTGACTTTAACTAAGACAAATACGGGACTGAAACTTACTGTCAGGCCAGGGGCCAGCCCTTAGGGTGTTATGATTTCATACTGGCCCCAGGGAATTCGGGGTCAGTTATTGGTTGTGGCGAATTTGCGTGACTAATAATTCTAAACCGACTTCGGTAACAGTAAGGAATGACATGGCCACACCCGTAAAAGGGTCCCCGTCATCCCCACTGTTTGGCCCGGTGGAGGCCATATCCAGGCTTAACAGTCCGGATGATGTAATTTTAACAGCCACAGGAATCTCAGGTTTTTCCAATAATTGGCTATTATTGACCGAGGAAGCTGCAAATATCACCAGGCAGAGTTGTGTGGTGTGCATGGGAGTCGTCCATTGCTCCGCATTGTCCCAGCAGTAGTGACTCTAGCATGTCTAATCCCTCTTATGACTACAGATAACCCCAGGGATAATTGTACTGCCTGGGATGAGGTCTATCCGGTTACTAAATTCACCACTAGGAACCCAGTGTTTTCCAACCAGGTTGCAAGGGCAAATTTTACTTGTGTCAATATGACGGGAGGAGGAACCGAGGTGGGAGGGATTCCTGCGGATTGGTGTCTGGATAAAATTAATATTAGGGGGAGCCTCAGGCCAATTTCCAGAGCAGATGTGTGGTGGTGGTGTGGTAGTACGGTCCTGTTTGATAAGTTACCCTCCAACAGTACTGGACGCTGTGCACTTGTTACTCTCTTGTTGCCTGTTTCTATCTACCCTATAGGAGCCGAGGACCTTGTTCTGCGGATCCAGGGAGTGAATCTCGGATATAGGGGACGTTTCAGGAGAACCACCAACCCATCTAGTGGAGACCCCTCCTACATAGACGCTATCGGAGTCCCTAGGGGAGTGCCTGATGAGTATAAGTTAATAGATCAGGTAGCTGCAGGGTTTGAATCATCCATCTGTTGGTGGTGCACAATTAACAAGAATGTTGATCGTATTAACTATATTCATTACAACGTCCAAAGACTAGGCAACTGGACTCAGCAGGGTTTTGAAGCAGTACATGGTCAACTGGCTGCAACCAGCCTGATGGCTTTCCAAAATCGTATTGCCATTGATATGTTACTCTCTGAGAAGGGCGGAGTTTGCTCTATGTTTGGTGACCAGTGTTGTACTTTCATCCCTAATAACACAGCCTCGGATGGTAGTTTGACGGTCGCTCTGGAAGGTCTGCGGACGCTTAATGGTAAAATGAAATCTCATTCTGGGATAGATACCTCGATGTGGGATTCCTGGATGAGTGCGTTTGGTAAATATAGAACCCTGATGTCCTCCATTTTGGTATCCATTTCAGTGTTCGCTGCCATTTTAGTTCTCTGTGGATGCTGTTGCATTCCATGCATCCGTTCCCTTACTACTAGGGTCATCTCTAGAGCTATTGACCCTTCCTCCCTTCCCAGATGTTTCCTCTGCTGGATAAAGACCTACTTGAATTCGAGGATGAGGAGGAGAGTGCCTATTAGGTTTATACTATATCTGCTGTTGCCTTGGGGGATGTATGTATGTGTTATGCAAGTGGATTATTCCGCCTGACTTCCCTAGTTTAAGTCACATCTCTTTGGAGATGTGAAAAGAGGAATCAAAACTTTTTCCTGCGGGAAAAAGTTGGCTTATGTAGACAAGCATTTTTACTTTTATTTTGAGCTGTTGTTCTCTGCTCTGTTAGATGAGGGTTGTAAGTTCCTAGGTGGCTGGTAGCCAACTTAGTACATAGTGGGATTGAAGGGAGAACATGATGGTAATACATATATGTCTATTTCTGTTTAATACCGTGCCTTATTTCATAGTCCCTTATGGGAGAAGTTTCTCTTTGTGTCTGGATCCAGTTAGGTTGTGTCACGTCTCTGGTGAGACGTGAAGAGAGGGTTTTGTAAGGAATTGCTATTTCGTATGCAGGTGACTAACTTACTGCTAATTACGTGGCTACAACTCACAGTAAAGCCTGTGGGGTCCCCTACAGGATAGCTCCCACATTACACATAATCTCCTTTGTAACCGAACACTGTGTGCCCGAAGAAGATTCTACGATGACGGACAGACAACTGAGCCAATGGCGGAAGACCAAAGACTACTACCAGCTGAACCAATCCGGAGATCCGATCTTCCTAGGATCAACCTTCTGTTTGTTCCGTATATTAGTGGTGGACTGAATAGGAATGGTCTCTTTCCTGCCGTTCCACACGAACTAACGGAAGAGCCGTAATTACGTTGTAATACATATTTTCACTCTGAATAAACTGTTTACTTGTCATAAAATTTACCACTTAGTCTGAATCGATCCTTGACCGGCTCACCCATCTACATATCCAATTGCTAACAGATAACAAAAAGACCTGCTAGCTGAGTCTGAGTGCTGGCTTGGTGGATGTCAGCACAGGGTTGTGCTGACATCCAACTGGAAACTGATAATTGAGCATGACTTCAGAATTACTTACTAAAATTGTTGTTACACTAAGGTTTTTATTCAAAGAGAAATTTAGACCACAATTAGGGTGTGGAAATATTAGGATTATTTTGCTGTTACTGTAGTACTGTAGCCTACTCCCGACCAGTCACATTGTACACCACCTGAGTGGCGCAGTGGCCTGAATCACTGCATTGCAGTGCAAACTGCGTTGCTACAGATCCTGGTGCAATACCCGTGCCAGCCGTGACCGAAGGTTGACTTTTAGTTTCTCTCCCTCTAAAAACAGAAATAAATCATTTTAAATAGCAAACTGTCTTTATTTACAAATGAGTAACAATGTTTCACCCCATGTTCAAGAATGGCCTTTTTTGTCGCTCACTTTAAGTTATTTGAAAACACAATAATCTCCAAAATATCGTAATTTTTTTAAACAAAGTGATTTTATTATTATTATTATTATTTTTCACTAATTTAGAATTCTATAGAAGCCCCTTAGATATTCTCACAGATATATTATTAATCCCACTTATCACAAGCGTAGCAGGCTGTGAATTCTGCAAACAACGTTTCTAGGATTGGCGATTAGCAGGACAATATATATTGGTCATATTCGTCATGGCTCCCGAGTGGTGCGCAACGGGATTGCCTTGCAGTTCTCCAGCTTTATCCACTGAGATAGCGGTGGACACACAAGGTTCAAGGCATGAGGGCAGGGGGTATGGGACGGGCCGCAGAGCAGTGCACAGAAGATGGACCTAGCCCATGGGGAGGGAAGGAGGAGGAGGAGGAGGAGGAGGAGGAGGGGGGGTGGAACCGCACACCGCCCCACTGGGTAGCACAGAGCAGCACTTTAAGGGGCATTGCACTAATTATGGCGCTGACTGAGAAAACGTTCCCTCTGTTCATAGTGCCTGTCTGCACGTTCAAACTAAAATAATGTAACTAATAATGGCGTGAGAAATGCCCCTTGAATATGAATGAAATAGTAAAGCATCAGACCTCTCACTAAATGCGTCAGTCAAAAGTTATATTTAAATCGGAACTGGATTTAACGAAAAATTACATGAAAAATGCACATTTGAAAATCCAAAACTCTAAAAGTATTTGGAAAGAAAGATACAAATTATTGGTTACATTGTGGTTACAATAAAGAATGTAAACAATATGTTGTGTTTTTATTTACAGTAGTGATGGACAGCTGGAGGCATTTTGAAGACAGGTTTTCAAAGTGTACTGTAGTACTGTAGCAGGTATAGCCCTATTAGCAGGACAATAGACTCTTTATATCCCGGCTATTATAGGTTTGAAGTACTCGAAAGTGTTAGATTTCTAACTCAAAACAGCAGTACAGTATTTTCTTCATCAACATCTGTATGCTTTTGTTAATGAAATAAAGAGAAAAAAGACATTCAAATGCAGAGTTTATTTCAACTACATTTTAGTTGCACTTCCAACCAGCTCAATGACCACGGGTGAAACCTTGCTGAGATTATCAATGTATTTGTTGCATCGTCAATTTCTCTAGCCAAAACGTATCGATGACCTTCACCAGTTCATCTTTGCTTGTACGCTTGGCTGAATGTTTTCAGTGTATGCCAAACAAGTTGGATGGGGTTTAATTAAATCAGGAGACCTACATGTAGCTATTCACATTTCTTTTTAGATACACTGTAGGCCTACCGTAGGTGTTGTATGTCTTCCATTTCTTTATTTTTATTTAATATTTATTTTACTACATAAAGGTCTACTTTTATGCCCTCATTTGCAATGCACACCCAGGTGGCAGTGTGTTTTGGGTCATTGTCTGCATTTGGAGAAGAAAAAAATACATTTAGCATAAAAGCCAACATTAGTTACAATACTAGAAGTATACAAAACAAAATATTATGTAAAACCCCGAGGACAAACCTGTCTATTCAATGTTTTCATTGGGAAACTAGATTTCTAAGGGACTTGTTTGCAGTTCCTACCGTTTCCACTGGATGTCCTCAGTCTTTAGAAATTGGTTGAGGTTATTCCTTTGTTTAATGAAGAAGTACGGCCATCTTGAATGAGTCTAATTTGAGGTGTGCTTTTTGAGAGAGGCGTATGACTCGAATAGTAGCGTCAGTTTGTTGTTTTCCTGTATTGAACACAGATAGTCCAGTCTTCAATTTGATCGATTATTAACGTTTTAAAATACCTAAAGCTGTATTACAAAAGTAGTTTGAAATGTTTTGGCAAAGTTTACAGGTAACTTTTGAGATATTTTGTAGTGACGTTGCGCAAATTGGAAGCTGTGTTTTTCTGAACGGAATTAATCGAACAAAAGGACAATTTGTGATGTTTATGGGACATATTGGAGTGCCAACAAAAGAAGCTTGTCAAAGGTAAGGCATGATTTATATTTTATTTCTGCATTTTGTGTTGCGCCTGCAGGGTGGAAATATGCTACTCTCTTTGTTTACTGTTGTGCTATCATCAGATAATAGCATCTTATGCTTTCGCCGAAAAGCCTTTTTGAAATCTGACACGTTGTCTGGATTCACAACGAGTGTAGCTTACTAAACAACATCATAAACGCCATCAATAAAAGACAGTACTGTGCAGCCGTCTTCATCGACCTTGCCAAGGCTTTCGACTCTGTCAATCACCATATTCTTATCGGCAGACTCAGTAGCCTCGGTTTTTCGGATGACTGCCTTGCCTGGTTCACCAATTACTTTGCAGACAGAGTTCAGTGTGTCAAATCGGAGGGCATGTTGTCCGGTCCTCTGTCCTCTCTCTATGGGGGTGCCACAGGGTTCAATTCTCGGGCCGACTCTTTTCTCTGTATATATCAATGATGTTGCTCTTGCTGCGGGCGATTCCCTGATCCACCTCTACGCAGATGACACCATTCTATACACTTTCGGCCCGTCATTGGACTCTGTGCTAACCTCCAATCGAGCTTCAATGCCATACAACACTCTTTCCGTGGCCTCCAACTGCTCTTAAACGCTAGTAAAACCAAATGCATGCTTTTCAACCGATCGCTGCCTGCACCCGCATGCCCGACTAGCATCACCACACTGGATGGTTCCGACCTTGAATATGTGGACACCTATAAGTACCTAGGTGTCTGGCTAGACTGCAAACTCTCCTTCCAGACCCATATCAAACATCTCCAATCGAAAATCAAATCAAGAGTCGGCTTTCTATTCCGCAACAAAGCCTCCTTCACTCACGCTGCCAAGCTTACCCTAGTAAAACTGACTATCCTACCGATCCTCGACTTCGGCGATGTCATCTACAAAATTGCTTCCAACACTCTTCTCAGCAAACTGGATGCAGTTTATCACAGTGCCATCCGTTTTGTCACTAAAGCACCTTATACTACCCACCACTGCGACTTGTATGCTCTAGTCGGCTGGCCCTCGCTACATATTCGTCGCCAGACCCACTGGCTCCAGGTCATCTACAAGGCCATGCTAGGCAAAGCTCCGCCTTATCTCAGCTCACTGGTCACGATGGCAACACCCATCCGTAGCACGCGCTCCAGCAGGTGTATCTCATTGATCATCCCTAAAGCCAACACCTCATTCGGCCGCCTTTCGTTCCAGTACTCTGCTGCCTGTGACTGGAACGAATTGCAAAAATCGCTGAAGTTGGAGAATTTTATCTCCCTCACCAACTTTAAACATCAGCTATCTGAGCAGCTAACCGATCGCTGCAGCTGTACATAATCTATTGGTAATTATTCGCCTACCTCCTCATTCGCCTACCTCATGCCTTTTGCACACATTGTATATAGACTCCCCCTTTTTTCTCTACTGTGTTATTGACTTGTTAATTGTTTACTCCATGTGTAACTCTGTGTTGTCTGTTCACACTGCTATGCTTTATCTTGGCCAGGTCGCAGTTGCAAATGAGAACCTGTTCTCAACTAGCCTACCTGGTTAAATAAAGGTGAATTTTTTATTTTTTTTTATTTAAAAATTTAAAAAAAAATTGGTATCTTACATGTGTGACTTAAGTCCATGCAAATTTTCTTTACCTTTCTTCTGACTGTGATTAGAGCGATGTTGATGTGCTGTGATGCCATGTACCGTGATGCCAGCAGATTACAGATGGCCTTTGCCGATCGCTCATCATCTTCACTCATCAGTGAGTCGATGGCTGGAATGGTCTCGCTGGAAATGGAATACAATTTACAAATGCACAGCACAGTACAGACCAGCAGTCGATTTATTTAAGCATTATCTTTAGCATTATTAGACCTACTTTACAGTATTGTCGCCTACTGTACCTTTTCCTGGGCTATCGTGTTCATCTTAACACAAGCATCTGATGATAGTGTTTGCGAATAGCACTGTCCGTGACCAAAATCCCAAGGTCTACCAGCATTTTTGAAATGTCTCCAGTCGATTTTCAATTCCTCCTGAAAGCCCTAATCTGCTCACTTAAATGAATAGAGATCCTGGTCATGGTGCTACAGTATGTTGTTACAGCATAATCAAAGTGAAACCAATTGGCGATCTGCTGTATACCTATGGCCTATTGTAACCTGAAAGTCACACCTTTTCAGTACTCCTCACGCCGTCCCAATCCTCTACAGTTTATTATTGATGGAGAGCCATATAGTTTGCAAAATAGTTAGGAAGCGATTCCATGGCACATGGTTTATGAATTGACAAAAAATGTCCCATTCCTCCTGAAAGCCCTAACAGTCAAATGCATTCTCTGCGTTGCTTCAGATGCTACAGATGCTGGTTTGATGCAGGCCACGACCGGGAAACCCATGAAGCACAATTGGCACAGTGTCATCCGGGTTAGGGGAGGGTTTGACTAGCCGGTATGTCCTTGTCCAGAAACCAACAGATGGAGAAAACCTACACCAGTCGAGTAATTAATATCAACAATAATCTTCATTTTAGAGAGGGCTTAATTGGAGTCTATTTCTTCGGAGCCTAGACCTATATAAAATAACCTAACTGGCTGAGGTAGGCTACGATGCTTAACAGCCTAATAGAAGTAGGATTTTTTTATTAGTCCTACTTACAATTGCAACTGGTCAAAAATGTAGCATCCTACATAAAACAATCATTTAAAGAAAAAAGTCTGTCTGTGTCGGGATATCCTGCTCTTGTAACGACAGAACGAACAGAACATACAGCTTTAGATGTAAATATCCCTGTATAACCTCTCACAATAATATTAGAATTTACTAAATTCAATCATATAAATAGAAATCAAACTGGATGGACATCAGAAATAGAGGAAGGACTAAGAACAAACAAGAGAGAACTATTGTAAAGTGGACTGTGTCTGTAAAATGTGTATAAGGTGTATAAATTGAAGGTAGAAGCAGAAGTATGTATTAGTTTACTCCAATTGGGGGATCGGTGGTATTGTTTGCGGGGAATAATAATAAAGGTATATTCTTTAAAAAAGTATGTATGTCTATATAGGTATGTGTATGTATATACAGTGGGACAAAAAAGTATTTAGTCAGCCACCAATTGTGGAAGTTCTCCCACTTAAAAGATGAGAGGCCTGTAATTTTCATCATAGGTACACTTCAACTATGACAGACAAAATGAGAAAAAAAATCCAGAAAATCACATTGTAGGATTTTTAATTTATTTATTTGCAAATTATGGTGGAAAATAAGTATTTGGTCAAAAACAAAAGTTTATCTCAATACTTTGTTATATACCCTTTGTTGGCAATGACAGAGGTCAAAGGTTTTCTGTAAGTCTTCACAAGGTTTTCACACACTGTTGCTGGTATTTTGTCCCATTCCTCCATGCAGATCTCCTCTAGAGCAGTGTTGTTTTGGGGCTGTTACTGGGCAACACAGACTTTCAACTCCCTCCAAAGATTTTCTATGGGGTTGAGATCTGGAGACTGGCTAGGCCACTCCAGGACCTTGAAATGCTTCTTACGAAACCACTCCTTTGTTGCCCGGGCGGTGTGTTTGGGATCATTGTCATGCTGAAAGACCCAGCCACGGTTCATCTTCAATGCCCTTGCTGATGGAAGGAGGTTTTCACTCAAAATCTCACGATACATGGCCCCATTCATTCTTTCCTTTATTCTTTCAGTCGTCCTGGTCCCTTTGCAGAAAAACAGCCCCAAAGCATGATGTTTCCACCCCATGCTTCACAGTAGGTATGGTGTTCTTTGGATACAACTCAGCATTCTTTGTCCTCCAAACACGACGAGTTGAGTTTTTACCAAAAAGTTATATTTTGGTTTCATCTGACCATATGACATTCTCCCAATCTTCTTCTGGATCATCCAAATGCTATCTAGCAAACTTCAGACGGGCCTGGACATGTACTGGCTTAAGCAGGGGGACACGTCTGGCACTGCAGGGTTTGAGTCCCTGGCGGCATAGTGTGTTACTGATGGTAGGCTTTGTTACTTTGGTCCCAGCTCTCTGCAGGTCATTCACTAGGTCCCCCCGTGTGGTTCTGGGATTTTTGCTCAACGTTCTTGTGATCATTTTGACCCCACGGGGTGAGATCTTGCGTGGAGCCCCATATCGATGGAGATTATCAGTGGTCTTGTATGTCTTCCATTTCCTAATAATTGCTCCCACAGTTGATTTTTTATCAAAACCAAGCTGCTTACCTATTGCAGATTCAGTCTTCCCAGCCTGGTGCAGGTCTACAATTTTGTTTCTGGTGTCCTTTGACAGATCTTTGGTCTTGGCCAAATCAAATCAAATTGTATTTGTCACAAACACATGGTTAGCAGATGTTAGTGCGAGTGTAGCGAAATGCTTGTGCTTCTAGTTCCGACAATGCAGTAATAACCAACAAGTAATCTAGCTAACAATTCCAAAACTACTACCTTATAGACACAAGTGCAAGGGGATAAAGAATATGTACATAAAGATATATGAATGAGTGATGGTACAGAGCGGCATAGGCAAGATACAGTAGATGGTATTGAGTGCAGTATATACATATGAGATGAGTATGTAAACAAAGTGGCATAGCTAAAGTGGCTAGTGATACATGTATTACATAAGGATGCAGTAGATGATATAGAGTACAGTATATACGTATACATATGAGATGAATAATGTAGGGTATGTAAACATTATATTAGGTAGCATTGTTTAAAGTGGCTAGTGATATATTTTACATCATTTCCCATCAATTCCCATTATTAAAGTGGCTGGAGTTGAGTCAGTGTGTTGGCAGCAGCCACTCAATGTTAGTGTTGGCTGTTTAACAGTCTGATGGCCTTGAGATAGAAGCTGTTTTTCAGTCTCTTGGTCCCAGCTTTGATGCACCTGTACTGACCTCGCCTTCTGGATGATAGCGGGGTGAACAGGCAGTGGCTCGGGTGGTTGCTGTCCTTGATGATCTTTATGGCCTTCCTGTGACATCGGGTGGTGTAGGTGTCCTGGAGGGCAGGTAGTTTGCCCCCGGTGATGCGTTATGCAGACCTCACTACCCTCTGGAGAGCCTTACGGTTGTGGGCGGAGCAGTTGCCGTACCAGGCGGTGATACAGCCCGACAGGATGCTCTCGATTGTGCATCTGTAGAAGTTTGTGAGTGCTTTTGGTGATAAGCCGAATTTCTTCAGCCTCCTGAGGCGCTGCTGCTGCGCCTTCTTCACGATGCTGTCTGTGTGGGTGGACCATAGTGGAGTTTGGAGTGGGACTGTTTGAGGTTGTGGACAGGTGTCTTTTATACTGATAACAAGTTCAAATAGGTGCCATTAATACAGGTAACGAGTGGAGGACAGAGGAACCTCTTAAAGAAGAAGTTACAGGTCTGTGAGAGCCAGAAATCTTGCTTGTTTGTAGGTGACCAAATACTTATTTTCCACCATCATTTGCAAATATTTTCATTAAAAATCCTATAATGTGATTTTCTGGATTTTTTTTCTCATTTTGTCTGTCATTGTTGAAGTGTACCTATGATGAAAATTACAGGCCTCTCTCATCTTTTTAAGTGGGAGAACTTGCACAATTGGTGGCTGACTAAATACTTTTTTGCCCCACTATATGTGTATACTGTATGTATGCATGCGTGTATGGATATATATATTTACCCCAAAAATATGGGGGATTGGAAATAATGCAGACAATTACATTGGAAGCAACACACTTTCCGCAATATTAAGCTGATCCTCCCTCAAATTTTTATTTATTTTTTATTTAAAATCATATAGACTACTAAGTTACTTACTAAATGTGAAAAGTTGCATTTCATATTATCACTGAATGTGTTGTGTACTAAGCATATGTGTTAAACATGTTAAATTTGTAGTGCAGGCAAATTAATTGTGCTAATATTATAAACTTATTATGTTCTGGCCCGCCGACCATCGACTCAGAATTCCACTCAAGTTTCTTCAAGTCTTCTGACTGTGAATAGGGTGTGGAAACGGTCACGTTGTACACGGCCATATTTCCCTATCGGAGTGGCACAGCGGTCTAAGACACTGCATCGCAGTTCAAACTTGCTACAGATGCTGGTTCGATACTTGTGCCGGCCACCACCGGGAGACCCATGAGGTGGCTTTTGGTTTCTCTCCCTCTGAAAAACACAAATAAATCATTCTAAGTAACAAACTTCTTTATTTACAAATTAGTGAGAATGTCTCAACCCATGTTCAAGAATGGCCTTTTCTCGCTCACTGTAGGTTAAAAGCAAACAAAATAATATCCAAAATATCGTTATTTTTTTTAACAAAGTGATTATTATTATTATTAATGAATTTAGAATTATCGAAAAGCCCCTTAGATATTCTCACTGACCAGATTTGCCCTAACAAAAATGCCCCTTAGATATCAATTTAGAATCCTCCAATCCTCTTATGTTCCTAGTATTGTAGCCTACTCCCGACCGTCACGTTGCAAACCGCCATATTTTCCGTTACATCCTAACGGAAATACTGACAGTTCAATGTTTTGTTTTTCTTGGATAGAAAGATCATAATATTAATCAAATTAATTAAGCACATTTTCTTAAAATCAATCCTATATACTATGTTCTTGCAAAAAAAGGTTTTAAATTCTCTAGTAATGCCAATATTGAAGAATATCAAATGATTCTCAAAGATGCCCTCTAGTGGTCAAACTAAGACTAACTAGCATTAATGTTAAACATAGCTGACAATTAAATAACGTGCTATAGAGGTGTGCTGCAGTATGATGCAACTTTTGAAGGAGGAACCACTGTACCAACTTAGTCTCACAAACCAGGGAGTGAAAACAACAGACAGCCTATTCTATTGACTGGGGGTTTCATCCACTCAAAATGGTCTGCAGGCATTATCAATGTATCATGAAGTGTGTTTCTGTGAAAAGGTTGTAGCCCTGCTTTAATGGTGATAGTGATCATTCCTGTCTTCTGTGGATTGGGGCTGGAGATTGGGATGGCTATTGATCTATCTGCGTTTGTCAGGGAGCTGCCAGCAGAACAGAGACGTCTATCTGGCATTTCATTGGCTGATGGTGAAACTAGTCCTTGTGAATTCTGTCATTGCCGTTGATGGTAACTTCCTGTCAAGTGTATTTATTTTCCCTCGTCTAGGAGCTTGTCTAAAGTGATGATGGTGTCGTGGATGGAAGGTCACTTTGAGGGAGAGAGAGAGTGTGTGTGTGCATGCATGAGTGTGTGTGTGCGGGCGTGTGTGTTTTTGTGTGTGTGTGTCGCCTAGGCAACAGCATGAAGCACACCATGTTCAGGGCCAAACTCACCGTGAGAATATTAAGTTTAACGTGAAATGGAAACATTTGATGAAATGCAATATCTACTTGTCACGTCTCGATGCAATTGAAATTGACCTAGCCTTGAGTGAATGCAAACAAGGAATTAATTTGGTGTTCAATTCTGTGTTGGTTTTAATGAATTGAAATTCAATCCCTGAACCTTTAGTCATATGTGGTGCAACCAACTCAAGTCAAGCACAAAGAGGTGCTCTTACAGAGTATGCGAGTGAGTGTGTGAGTGAGTGAGCAGAATGACAGTGTTGTATTGTAATAATCCTTTTATAGCTGTGTTCCATCATCACAATGTATAGCAGAGATGAGTCTGTCTCAGTCTCCCAGGCACCCACCGTGGCTGTTGGGATTAATGTGGTTCCCTCTCAGTCAGGAAGTGACAGGTATGGAGGGATAAATTGTCTCTGAGACAGCTGTACTGTGCGTAAGTACGCTGTCATTAAATGCATCATATTGCGAGGTTCGATAAGCTTGCATTTTTCCGTCTCCCCCTGACTACGATACCAGACAAAACTGATACCCACATAGTTGCTGATAAACTGTTATACGGCTGTGAAATTGAAAAGTGTAATTTTTCCACACTTCATTCTCAAAAATTGCTATCAGAAAGAGCAATTGTCCAAGAAATATACTTCAAATGTTAATTTGTTACATTGTGAAATGAATGACACATCGTGAGAACGGCCTGAAGTATTCAGAAAAGAGATTTCCTTCTATAGGGGTGGGTGTCGTGCCAGACGTACCTCTGTGGAAGCCACGGTCAGACTTCACCACATAACGTGGCCTTGCAGAGACATGTTATCAGAAGGTGACAGATCATGGGCTCCCTCTGTTCGTTTTTTGTTTTTTTGTTTTTCCACGGTTTGCCTACAACTCCAGCTCCTGTAGAAAGAACCTGGATGTTTTGTATGTTCTTCAGCTTTTGTACATGAACTCAATCTATTCTGCCCAGTGGGTGAAGAACCTGACTCTCTGTTACAACATTTACATGTTCTCATATTTCGAGAGAGACAACACTCTCAGCAGTGATTATCTTGGGAAATGTGCGCACATGAGATATTCCTTCTGTGCAACTCTTTTATTTATATATTTAGAAATACATTTATTGCAAAGTAAACCCTGGGAATTAAATTGTGACATTTTTGTGGGACTTTGAGGGAGTGATTCAGCTGAAACATCACAAATACACTACCATTCAAAGTTTGGAGTAACTTAGAAATGTCCTTGTTTTTGAAAGAAAAGCAAATTTTTTGTCAATTATAATAAAATTCAATTGATCAGAAATACAGTGTAGACATTGATAATGTTGTAAATGACTATTGAAGCTGGAAATATAAGGACATTTCTAAGTGACCCCAAACTTTTGAACGGTAGTGTACATACCAGGCTTATTATGTATGCATAAAGCTTTGAAATAATAATTAAGTGAAGTAATGTTATTGCATTTATATCGGTTACGGAAGTTGAAAGGGCTAACATGAGAAGAATGAGGCTTGCATATTAAACAGAAATATTGTATTCATTAATATTTATAAGTATTAAAGTGATCTATTCTAAAATTTACAAGGAGCCATAAAACCAAAAACGTTCTAAAACTTTTCAAAACATACAGTACATGAAAAGTATTTTCAGCAACACACTATTAATATACAGGCCATCTCAGTGGTAATCTCTCCTCTCTGTAGCTCTATGATATAGACTATTGTTTTGTTGTGATGTTTGTGATGTTGTTTTGTTCCTGTTTGGACGCCAAGAAGAGAATTGGCTGTCTTTGCAGCGGCTAATGGGGATCCTAATAAAATACAGATTGCTCTATTGACTGTTGATGTATTACCTAAAAACTCATTGATCCTGTCCTCCCTTCTACCCTCTCCCCTGGACGTTACTTTCTCTAAAATTAGAGATGGTGAGTGTGCATGTGTGTGCACGTGGATTTGTCTTCGCCATTTGAAGTAATATCACATTTCCTTTTAACTTAGGCAGTCTGTGATATCTCACTCCATCTAGCCTATTATTCTCCCTATCCTTATCCTATCCTTGTCATATCCTTGTCATATCCTCGTCATATCCTTGTCATATCCTCGTCATATGTCATAAGACACACTGGGGTTCATACAGGGAAATTCTGACGCAATGGCGATTTAAGTCTGCAAGATCAGCGGTGATCCAACTTTGTTAGCGGCTTAGAAGGTAGAGGATTTACATGAGGCAACATAACACCACCTTTCCCTTTTTTAAAAGATACATCCCCCAAAAGCTTTAAGACTTGTATCGTGTGGATGGTGATATGGTTAGCTATTATTCTGTGGGACATCTTGTGAACCCTATTCAGCCTGGAGAAGGAGGTCATGTGGAGGTCAGAAATAACAGTAATAACACACACACACACAGAGCAAAGGTCAAAGTCATACAACAAGGAATAACTGCACAGAAAGCAGTTGTAGCAGTGGTAATAGAAGAGGCAGTTATGTTGGTAGATGAGGATATTGGTGGTTGTGAGAGGAACATATGTCCTATATGTTTGTACAATCCAAACAGCTATCCCTTCCCTCTCTAATCTAGCAGTAGATGTTTGCACTCCCACTGCAGCAGTGTCGTAATACAGATGGAAGCAGTTTCCCTGGTTCTCTACCAGCTAAAGTTTGCTTTCCAGCCTCTTCTATTACTTTTCCTTCCCTATCACCCAAAAGCAATAATTGAATCCACGAGGGCGAGAGCGCCAAAGTATTACTGGACAAAGTATTTTCAGTGATCATATGATCTGGGTCGGTTATGGCCTGTCATTGAGGTATCAGAGGGATGTGGTCGCCTGTCGTCCCTACAGAGTCTGTGTGCCGGGTCTCCCCTGCGTCCTTAGGCATATGATCTGGGCCGGTTAGGGCCTGCCATTGAGGTATCAGAGGGATGTGGTCGCCTGTCGTCCCTACAGAGTCTGTGTGCCGGGTCTCCCCTGCGTCCTTAGGCATATGATCTGGGCCGGTTAGGGCCTGCCATTGAGGTATCAGAGGGATGTGGTCGCCTGTCGTCCCTACAGAGTCTGTGTTCCGGGTCTCCCCTGCGTCCTTAGGCCGGACCAGAATGGCTAATGGGACACAACAAGCTTGTAACGATCTTCGTCTTCATCGGATGAGGAGAAGGAAGGATCGGACCGAAACGCAGAGTGGTAAGTGTCCATGGTTATTTATTATCACAGAACACAAAAATATGAAATAACAAAGTGAATGTAAGAAATTAAATTCGAAACAGTCCTGAAAGGTGAAAACAGGAAACAACTACCCACCAATCCCCAGGTGGGAAAGGGCTGCCTAAGTATGGTTCTCAATCAGAGACAACTATAGACAGCTGCCTCTGATTGGGAACCATACCAGGCCAAACACATAGAAAAGAAAACATAGAACAACAACATAGAATGCCCACCCCAACTCACGCCCCAACCAAACCAAAATAGAGACATAAAAAAGGAGGCTCTAATGAAAGCTGCCCGACTTGTTCTCCGTCTGGGAGATGTGAATATGGCCAGTGGACATCATCATTCATATTTTAAAATACCGTACTGCATTGGGCTATGCTGCACTTGGGTTCCCCCCCGGCTAGTGTGTGTGTGTGTGTGTGTGTGCGTGCGTGCGTGCGTGCGTGCGTGCCACCTACTGCTAGCCTCTATACCGCGGTCACAACTTCTCATGGGGATGACAGACAACCCACGGGGTCGTTCCACCTCAACAAGCAAAAAAAATAGTATTTCAACACCCACCTTCTCATATTGTTCTGAAATTACTTATTCATTGGTAGGAAGAAGTTTAGTCCAAATCAGGTGTTGGGTACTATAGTATATTTATTGAATATATATTTAGAGAATACTCTAAAGTCCAAGCATCTGCCTCTAACCCTAGGAAGCTCTTTGCCACCTTCTCCTCCCTCCTGAATCCTCCTCCCCCTCCCCCCTCCTCCCTCTCTGCAGATGACTTCGTCAACCATTTTGAAAAGAAGGTCGACGACATCCGATCCTCGTTTGCTAAGTCAAACGACACCGCTGGTTCTGCTCACACTGCCCTACCCTGTGCTCTGACCTCTTTCTCCCCTCTCTCTCCAGATGAAATCTCGCGTCTTGTGACGGCCGGCCGCCCAACAACTTGCCCGCTTGACCCTATTCCCTCCTCTCTTCTCCAGACCATTTCCGGAGACCTTCTCCCTTACCTCACCTCGCTCATCAACTCATCCCTGACCGCTGGCTACGTCCCTTCTGTCTTCAAGAGAGCGAGAGTTGCACCCCTTCTGAAAAAACCTACACTCGATCCCTCCGATGTCAACAACTACAGACCAGTATCCCTTCTTTCTTTTCTCTCCAAAACTCTTTTGTACGTGCCGTCCTTGGCCAGCTCTCCCGCTATCTCTCTCAGAATGACCTTCTTGATCCAAATCAGTCAGGTTTCAAGACTAGTCATTCAACTGAGACTGCTCTTCTCTGTATCACGGAGGCCCTCCGCACTGCTAAAGCTAACTCTCTCTCCTCTGCTCTCATCCTTCTAGACCTATCGGCTGCCTTCGATACTGTGAACCATCAGATCCTCCTCTCCACCCTCTCCGAGTTGGGCATCTCCGGCGCGGCCCACGCTTGGATTGCGTCCTACCTGACAGGTCGCTCCTACCAGGTGGCGTGGCGAGAATCTGTCTCCTCACCACGCGCTCTCACCACTGGCGTCCCCCAGGGCTCTGTTCTAGGCCCTCTCCAATTCTCGCTATACACCAAGTCACTTGGCTCTGTCATAACCTCACATGGTCTCTCCTATCATTGCTATGCAGACGACACACAATTAATCTTCTCCTTTCCCCTTCTGATGACCAGGTGGCGAATCGCATCTCTGCATGTCTGGCAGACATATCAGTGTGGATGACGGATCACCACCTCAAGCTGAACCTCGGCAAGACGGAGCTGCTCTTCCTCCCGGGAAGGACTGCCCGTTCCATGATCTCGCCATCACGGTTGACAACTCCATTGTGTCCTCCTCCCAGAGCGCTAAGAACCTTGGCGTGATCCTGGACAACACCCTGTCGTTCTCAACTAACATCAAGGCGGTGGCCCGTTCTTGTAGGTTCATGCTCTACAACATCCGCAGAGTACGACCCTGCCTCACACAGGAAGCAGCGCAGGTCCTAATCCAGGCACTTGTCATCTCCCGTCTGGATTACTGCAACTCGCTGTTGGCTGGGCTCCCTGCCTGTGCCATTAAACCCCTACAACTCATCCAGAACGCCGCAGCCCGTCTGGTGTTCAACCTTCCCAAGTTCTCTCACGTCACCCCGCTCCTCCGCTCTCTCCACTGGCTTCCAGTTGAAGCTCACATCCGCTACAAGACCATGGTGCTTGCCTACGGAGCTGTGAGGGGAACGGCACCTCAGTACCTCCAGGCTCTGATCAGGCCCTACACCCAAACAAGGGCACTGCGTTCATCCACCTCTGGCCTGCTCGCCTCCCTACCACTGAGGAAGTACAGTTCCCGCGCAGCCCAGTCAAAACTGTTCGCTGCTCTGGCCCCCCAATGGTGGAACAAACTCCCTCACGACGCCAGGACAGCGGAGTCAATCACCACCTTCCGGAGACACCTGAAACCCCACCTCTTTCAGGAATACCTAGGATAGGATAAAGTAATCCTTCTCACCCCCCCCTTAAAAGATTTAGATGCACTATTGTAAAGTGGCTGTTCCACTGGATGTCTTAAGGTGAACGTACCAATTTGTAAGTCGCTCTGGATAAGAGCGTCTGCTAAATGACTTAAATGTAAAATGTAAATGAATATTATCTGAATCCTATCAATTTTGGGTGCAATCAATTAGCTTACATTTCAACAAAATAATGTTTAAGGAATGCCAATATTATCAGTTTCTAACTACAGATACAATTTCAGAACAATCTGTGATGGTGGGTGTTAGTGATGCATGGGTTGACTTATTACTCCCTGCCCCCACGGTTATTTTTAAAATGTATTTTACCTTTATTTAACTAGGCAATTAAGTTAAGAACAAATTCTTATTTACAATGATGGCCTACCCCAGCCAAACCTGGACTACGCTGGGACCATTGTGTGCTGCCCTATGGGACTCCCAATCATGGCTGGATGTGATACAGCCTGGGTTCAAAGCAGGGACTGTAGTGACGCCTCTTGCACTGAGATGCAGTGCCTTAGACCATTCGGGAGGTTATATCTGTGGGGCGGACGGGTTTAGGGTCCTTAAATATTTTGTGGCTGAAGGGCGGGTGTGTTGAATAAAGAGAAAACAATACCTTAAAAAATATATATAAATGTATAACTTGTGAAATTTATATAGGCTACATTGAGGTTTTTCTTTCATTATTTTAGGTATTAGTGCATAAGCCTAAGCTTCAGGGCTTAACTCTACTCGCACCAAATAGCCTACACAGCCATTCGCCAAATAATGCTTTTGGGAAGTGGCAGAAAAACATCAATCCACGGAGGCAAAAAGGACATTGTCGAAGTTTAATTCAATAGGACAAAACCTGCGAAAGGAGAGTTGGAAATTAAGAGAAGGGAGGGCCAGAAAATAAATGTTTTAAAAATATTTGTTGAAGTGATCAAAGAGGATGATAGCAGAGGTGGAATCACAAAATACATGTGTAAAGTGTTGTGTTATGGCTTCGTTTTGTGTGATGACTGTGAGATGTTATACAACTTCGACAGTCACAAGACGGGATGTCAAATAGGCCTATTCAGATGGGTTAAATGGAAACTGAAATCTGGACACTGACTGTAGGTCTATAACCTCTCACAGAGCCTTATTAATAACTTTTGCAGAATTAAAAATGTCTTGCAGTTAAATGATGCACCAAAAGTAGGCTAAATTTGGATATGGGAACAGGAGTGGAGAAATATGATTTCTTTCTTTCTGCATCTTGAGATAATGCAATGCTCAGTTAGATACCGTCTGTAGAGGTGCCATCTTCATCATAAAAGCACAATTAAAGCTGAAAGTATTTCAACCACATAAAATATACATCGAAGCTGAACTTAAATCTTACAGGGTGGTTTTCACAGCTTTATTTTTCCTTACAACTGTAACAATGACTTTGGGAGTCAGGAAGCAGGAGCAGTGGGTGAGTTTAATAATAAAGAACATAGAGTGATACAAAACAAAAGACACGTCTAGACATGAACACAGAACAAATACTGCCTGAAGAGTAATACTAGGGAGTGCTAGATAAAGGGGAAGTAATCAAGGTGGTGATGAAGTCCATGTGTGCGTAATGAGGGTTGCCAGGTGTGCGTAATTAGGGTTGACAGGTGTGCTTAATGAGTTTTGCCAGGTGTGCTTTAATGAGGGTTGCTAGGTGTGCGTAATGATGGGTTGCCAGGTCCGGTGTTTAGTAAACCAACAACCAGCCAAACTCATGGACATTTTGCACAGAAAATCATTCTAGTATTTTTGTGCGTTATTGCATTTTCTCCCCAGTCCCTAAACATCTTTGCTCCGCGAAAGATGACAAACAAAACTTTACCGCTGTCAACTAGATTGAAGCATTCATTCTGTCGAACTATGACAATATTCTGTTGAGCAAGGGTTGATTTAGTCTTCTAGGGCAACTTATAATGACAAAAGAGAAGCTGTATGTATCTAATTATAGACAAGTTGACTGAACAAATAGATGGAAATTATAAACAGAAACATATCAAAATCAGGAGAAAAATAAAATCCGTATAAAAAACGTCAAACCATTGTTCTGCAGTCTTTCACTGTAGCCTATAGCACATGTTATATCTTTACGGGTTAGGGTTGGTTGCAGGCCTCAGATATTTACTTTATCACATATAGTCGGGCGGTGCGGGTGATTGCAGCCGGTGCGGGTGATTGCAGCCGGTGTGGGTGAACAAACACCTGACCCGTGCACCATTAGTGGGTTTCATGGATTGCTGAAAACACAAGTCTCAGGGAACCCATCTATGTCACAGGCTTTCAGACCAAGCCATCGCCACAGATTACTGTCACGGCGTCATGGATGTTCCCCTTCTTCTTACTTCACCTGCTGGGGCTTCCTGTGCACTGTGGAGTGGAGAGAGGTATCTGTGTGTGCGTGTGGAGAGAAATGGATTGATAGTAATGCGGTGAGAAACTGCCCTGACCTTGGGATGATTGGTGCAGTCGTTGAGGGGGGCTCTCTCCAGAGGACAGAGGTAAATCTCAGGACCATTTCTCTGCTCGGCGTGTACATAAACCTGTCTGCAGAGGTTTGTGTATGATCTCTGTGATGTGCTGCACTGCCTCTGAGACCACTGCTGTCTCATATAACAGAATACAGGTATGTTGACTGGGTTCTCTCTAATATGAGTGTCTGAACTCTGTGTGATGCCTATCGACTGCTAGAAAGCTTTGAGTGTGTGTGTGTGTGTGTGTGTGTGTGTGTGTGTGTGTGTGTGAGGTTGTGATATGTGAGGAGTAAACCCTGATGGTGAAAATAAAACATGATAGAGAACGGGGATGAGGCAGCATCCTGGGAACAATAATCCATCAAAGGTGTTTTTATGTGCCCGTCTGAAATTAATCAACACCCTTCTCGAACGTTCAGAACGGAGCACATAAAGAAGCTATGATGTAACTATCAGTAGAATGAAAATCTGGGTCTGGGGAGTGAAGCATCTTTTCACACAGGGAAACCTGCCACGATGAGAATGGTGAGGCCATAGAACTGTGTCAATGGAAGAATATCAATTGGAGTTCTTTGATTCCTCGCCTCCTTTCCTTGATTCCTTGCGTGCCCTCCTCTGTCCTCCTGCAAAAGTAATCGAAGCGAGGAGAGGAAATGTGGAAACAAATGCCCTTAAAAGAAATAAGACTCTTTTTGTATTAGAGAATCATCAGGCAAATGACGTTTACAGAGGTGGAATCACAAAATACATGTGTAAAGTGCTATAAAAATTTTTTTTTTTGTGCACATTGTTTTTGAAATGTGTAGCATGCTTTTCTCCTCTGAGAAAACATTAGCTGTTTCAGTGGGGGTGTGGCTCACCTCAAAATTCTTTCGTTGCATGTTTAGTTTAGTTTATTAATTCGACCATTTAAAAAAAAACAAGAACACATAAAACTTGAAAAAGCCATACATGCACATTAATAAAATCATTGAGGATAACACACAATACATTCTGGGACTGATTTCCATTGTGGTCCTCTTGAGACAAGATGGCTAGACAAGATCGAACACCGTATGGCAGTTTAATAATAAAACAAAAACATAGAAGAAGAACATCTCTCTCATCATTTGTAAGTCGCTCTGGATAAGAGCGTCTGCTAAATGACTTAAATGTAATGTAAATGTAAATGTAAATCATTCCAGTTTCATCATAGGGGTTATTCATATGGGCACAGAAGACATCAAACATATTTTTACTTTATGTTTAAAGCTGTTCAGAGAGGATGTTGTTTTTATAGACAGAGGCAACTCATTCCATCCTGAGGCTCCATTATACAAGGAAGTACCTTTCCCAGCATTACTCCTGAACCTGTTTAAGCACACATCAGCAACACCTGATCTGGTGCTGTGATTCTGTGCATCCCTAACACAAGTAAAGTAATCACTTCAATATCTGGGCGCAGGACCATAAATACTCCTGTAAACCAAACCTAGTTTAATCTGGGACACTCTAGCCTCAACAGGCAGCCAGTTTAGTTCCGAAAAGCAGCTCCTGCCTATGTGAGTACGTGGACTCACCTTCATTACTACTCTGATCAGCTTATTATGGGGTATCTGGAGCTTCCCCTTCATAAGTTTAGATAAGCACCAAAACCAGGAAGTACTAGCATAGTCAAAATGGCATTGAATGAGGGCAGTGGCTAGCACTTTCATGGAGTCCTTATCAAGCAGCTTGGACTTTCTAGCCAAAAACTTAGTCCTGGCATTAACCTTTCCTAGCACCTTATTGGCCATGCTCACACCTCCCAAGCTTCCATCAAGGATACATCCCAAGTAGCTAACAGAGGATTTAGTAGTCAGCACCTCACCCCCTATCTCCGCTCTGATTTCAAGCGACCTACACAATTTAGGACTGGATCCCAAAATAATTTTGATACACTAGAGCGACGGTGGAGGAAATGACACACTCCTACATATGAGGAGAGGATGACGGAGGAAGAGAGTAGAGGATGGACTTTGCCCAATTGAGGAGAGAGGAGGTGGAGCAGGGGGGAGAGGAGAGTTTGTGAGGTAGGCGTGTTGACCACGGGAGTCATTAAGTGCCGTCTGTATTGATTGGGCAGTTTCATTTCTCCCACATCAAAGAAGTGTCTCATGACAGACTTTCACCCTCTCCCTCCAAGCAAGCACGCAATAGCACCCACACCCTTTAACTCTCCCTCTGTGATTATTGAGCAGGGAACCTGACCTACCCACGGCTGGGATAGTAGTCTCCATGGCCTCTGACTGCTACTAGGAGGAAATGAACATAACCATTACCCATGATCTATTAATCAGTACCACTGCCTTGACCGCAATCTCTGAGAAATATATATTAGGGTTCATTTCAAATGATTCCCATGGATTTATATATAATATATAACAAATATTGAAGTCTTGATTAGCGTTTTTGTCATTTTGAAGAAATATTCAGATGTTTTAGTTGTCATTTTTGTATAACCAGGAGTCTTGGTGTCATGCCAATAGATTTCAGTTTCGATTGATTGCTATGTGGTTGTGAAAAAAAAATTCAACATGACAACAAAAAATGTGAAATCACAAGGCTAACAAAGTCTAGATGCAAATGTACTAGTTCTAGTATTTGTGTGTGAATTATTCTGCCCAAGTGCTTTAAAGCCATAGACAGTTACAGAATATTAGAGAGAGAGAAATAGAGAGGGAGAGGGAGAAAGAGAAAGAGATCTATTTCACTTAGCTTTGGCAATGTAAACATATGTTTCCCATGCCAATAAAGCCCTTTGAATTGAACTGAGAGAGAGAGGGGGAGAGAGAGAGAGAGTGTGACAGAGAGAGAGAGAACCTTGGGAGATGTGAGCGGGACAAATTGCCTCACTGTATGCTGAGGACACCTACTGGCACTGGGCATTTCACCTCTTTTCATTTCACTCTCCCCTTCTCTCGCTTCCTCTGTCCTTTCTCTCTACTCTTCTCCCCACCACTCCTTTCTTCTCCACTCTCCTATCTTCCCCACTCCTTTTCTATGCTTTCCATCCCTCCATTCCTCTTCTTCTCTTCTTCCTCTCCTCCTGCTTTCTCTCCTCTCCTCCTTTCAGCCGTCTCTCCTGTCTGACGTTCCCCCTCATTACGGACCACAGCCATGAAGATCTGATATAAATCCAGACGCACTGCAAGGAAGTTATTTGAGTCACTTTTAAATAAATCTTGTCTACCACTCTCTGTCTCCCATTCACTAAAACAGAGCTTGTTCAATTATACCTGACTGTGGAGGAATTTTGTGAAGTGTTTTTTTTGTTGTTCCATGAATGAACCATTGTAGTTCCGCACCGAGGTGAACGTGTGTGTGTAGGTGCGTGCATGCGTGTGCTTGTGTGTACGCATGTACGTGTGTATGTGCGTTTGGTTGCTTGTGTGTGGATATCTGTGTGTGTGTACAGTATACGTGCGTGCATGTGTGTTTGTGTGTGCGTGTCTGTGTCTGTGTGGGGAAATGTAGAATGGCCACAGGCGAGCTTATTGCTTATCCCTTATGACTCACAAAACCCAATGCCATTGCCGATCCCCAACTCCAGCAGCACTTACTCCTTTCTCTCTTATTCTCACCTAACAAAGTAGCAGATTTGGAAGTTGTGGGAACGTATGTTTTTTATATTTCACTTTGGTTGTGGGAATGAAGCCATATTTGTCCTGACCGGTAAAACTGAGAGAAAAAAATTTGGTTCTGAGAACATTTAGCCTGTTCTGGGAATGTTTATTTTTCGTTTGCTGGGAGGTTCTGAGAACATTTTACTCTGGTTCCTTGAAAGTTTTCCCAAGGGGTTTTATTAACACTCTGAGAATGGGAAATATAGGTTATTTGGACGTTTTTTTAATAACTTCCTTTTACAGAATGTTTCAATAAGACTTTCTCACTGCTTATTTTGGGTTTACTTTTGCAAACACATGTATTTTTTACTGTGACACGGCATCAGTCAGATTCAAACATATAATCTTGTGTTCTCCATCCATGGAATTAGTCCACAGTGCTGATTTCATTGGGTTGCTTTTCTTATTTTTGTGAAAATGTTGCCTGCTGCCAGCACAGCCTAGCATAGCATTATGCCATGCTAAATTTACACAAATGCTTGTCTAGCGTTGGCTGTAATGCATATTTTTATAATCTGAGATGACAGTGTTGTTAACAAAAGGCTAAGCTTGTGTTTCAATATATTTATTTCATTTCATTTGCGATTTTCATGAATAGGAAACATTGCGTTATGGTAATGCGCTTGAGGCTATGATTACGCTCCCGGATACGGGATTGATCGTCGCTAGAGGTTAATAAGATAAAGATAGCGATAGAGGTTAGAAATAGAATGTTTTCTAAAGTTTTCTTGTGGTTTTAATTAAACGTTTTCTTTATGACTAAATAGAACCATGAAGAAATCTGTATGAAACGTTATGCTGAGGTACTGAAATTCCCACAGAAGAATGTTTATGAACAATTCTGAACTATTTGAGAACATTCCCAATGTCAAACCAGTCGAAGAACTTTCCTATGATATTATCAAGATGTCTACATGTTTGAACTTCTAGGAAACGTCTTGTTAATAAATTAAATGTCAAGAAATACTTTATTTGTCCAGTTCCTTAACCTCTCTGGGATCGTTCGGACGCTAGCGTCCCAAATCGCCAACAGCCAGTGAAATTGCAGGGCGCCAAATTCAAAACAACAGAAATCTCATAATTAAAATTCCTCAATCATACAAGTGTTTTAAATACTTTTAAAGATACACTTCTTGTTAATCCAACCACAGTGTCCGATTTCAAAAAGGCTTTTCGGTCAAAAGCAGAATATGTCATTATGTTAGGTCAGCAACTAGTCACAGAAAGCATTCAGCCATTTAAATTAATGACTAACTTTTGGCGATCTTCATCAGATTACACTCCCAGGATTCAATGTTACACAATACATGTATGTTTTGTTCGATCAAGTTCATATTTACATCCAAAAACCTCAGTTTACATTGGCGCCATGTTCAGAAATGCCTCCAAAACATCCGGAGAAATTGCAGAGAGCCACATCAAATAACAGAAATACTCATCATAAACGTTGATGAAAGATACATGTTTTACATATAATTAAAGATAAACTTGTTCTTAATGCAACCGCTGTGTCAGATTTCTAAAAAGCTTTACGGCAAAAACAGAATATCCAATCATCTGAGAACAGCATTCAGCCACAAAAGCAAGCCATATAGTTACCCGCCAAATTGTGGAGTCAACAAAAGTCATAAATGGCGTTATAAATCTTCACTTACCTTTGCTGATCTTCGTCGGAATGCACTCCCTGGACTCCCACTTCAACAAGAAATGTTTGTTTTGTTCGATTACGTCCATATTTATTTCCAAATACCTACGTTTCGTTCGCACATTTAGTTCACTATTCCAAAGGCACAATGCGCGAGCACAAAATCCTGACCAAAAAGTCCGAAGAGTTCCCTTACTGTAACGATCGTCTGTTGAAGAAGGTGACAACGATAGACAGCGATAGACAGCTGTCCCTGATTGAGAACCATACCCATACCCGGCCAAAACAAAGAAATACAAAATACATAGAAAAAAGAACATAGAATGCCCACCCAAATCACACCCTGACCAAACCAAAATAGAGACATAGAAAGCTCTAAGGTCAGGGCGTGACAGTATCCCCACAAAGGTGCGGACTCCGGCCGCAAAACCTGAACCTATATGGGAGGATCTGGGTGGGCATTTCTCCGCTGTGGCGGCTCTGGTGAGGGACGTAGACCCTGCTCCACCTCTGGCTTGGCCCACTTAGAGCGGGGACCCTTGTCGCCGACCCAGACTGGGGACCCTCGTAGCGAGCCCCGGACTGGGGACCCTCGTAGAGGGCCCCGGACCGAAGGGCGCCTCTAGACGTTCCGGACCGAAGGGTGCCTCTGGACGCTCTGGACCGAAGGGCGCCTCTGGACGCTCCGGACTGAAGGGTGCCTCTGGACGCTCCGGACCGAAGGGCGCCTCTGGACGCTCCGGACCGAAGGGCGCCTCTGGACGCTCCGGACTGAAGGGTGCCTCTGGACGCTCCGGACCGAAGGGCGCCTCTGGACGCTCCGGACTGAAGGGCGCCTCTGGACTGAAGGGCGCCTCTGGACGCTCCGGACTGAAGGGCGCCTCTGGACGCTCCGGACTGAAGGGCACCTCTGGAGGGTCCGGACTGGAGTGCGCCGCTGGAAGCTCCTGACTGGAGGGCATCGCTGGAAGCTCATGACTGGAGGGCGACAGTGGAGGCTACGGACTGGAGGGCGACTCTGGAGGGAGGCAACGCAGAGGCAGCCTGGTGCGTAGGGCTGCCACATGGCCCACCAGGCTGGGGAGACTTACAGGAGGCCTGGTGCGTGGTGGAGGAGGCACCGGATGAACCGGGCTGTGGGGGAGCACTGGAGCTCTGATGTGCAGCCTTGGCACCACTCCTCCAGGCTGAATGCCCAGTTTAGCCTGGCCCCTCCAGAGTGCAGGCACAGGTCGATCCGGGCTGTGGGGGAGCACTGGAGATCTGGTGCTTATCACTCGCACCTCTCCATTAGGCTCAATGCCCACTTTCGCCCAGCACGGAGTGCAGGCATAGGGCGAACTGAACCTTCCCAGCGCCCGGAGACACAGTACGCAGAGCCGGCGCTTGATATCCTGGACCGAAATGGCGCACCGGAGACCAAACGCGCTGAGCTGGCACAGTCCGCCCTGGCTGAATGCCCACTCTCACATGGCACTTGTGGGGGGCTGGCATGTAGCGCTCCCGGCTATGAGCGTACACTGGAGACACCGTGCGCTTCACCGCATAACACGGTGCCTGACCAGTACCACGCTGCTTCCTGTAAGCACGGGGAGTTGGCTCAGGTCTCTCGCCTGACTCCGCCAATCTCCCTGAATATTTTTGGGGGCTGCCTCTCGTGCCTGCTGCGCTGCCTTGCCTCATATCGCCGCCTCTCAGCTTAAGCTGCTTCTAGTTCTTCTGTAGGGCGGCGATATTCCCCAGCCTGTCTCCAGGGTCCCTGTCTTTCTAATATCTCCTCCCAAGTCCAGGAGTCCTGAACCCTCTGCTCCTCGTTACCACGCTGCTTGGTCCCTTTGTGTTGGGTAGTTCTGTACCGATCGTCTGTTGAAGAAGGTCTGGACCAAAGAGCAGCGTCGTAAGTGTTCATACTTTTATTTCAACTGAAAACTCAATAACAAAAATCACAAAGAGAATGAACGAAAACCGAAACAGTCCTGTCAGGTGCAGAAACACAAAACAGAAAATAACTACCCACAAAATCCCTGTGGGAAAAAGCTACCTAAGTATGGTTCCCAATCAGAGACAACGATATACAGCTGTCCCTGATTGAGAACCATACCCGGCCAAAACAAAGAAATACGAAAACATCGAAAAATGAACATAGAATGCCCACCCAAATCACACCCTGACCAAACCAAAATGGAGACATAAAAAACTCTAAGATCGTTACAATTACAGTTTGTAGAAACATGTCAAACGATGTTTAAAATCAATCATTAGGGTATTTTTATGATATATCTTCAATAATATTCCACCCGGACAATAGCGTATTCATTACAGAGGGAAAAGAAGGGATGGCGCACCCGCGTGACGGCGCAGTAAACAACTGATTGGCCACAGCCTAGTCCACTTATTGAAACAGCTCTTAATCGACCACCTTCCACAATAGAAGCCTCAAACAACTTTCTAAAGACTGATGACATCTGCTGGAAGCCTTGGGAATTGAAATCTGGCCCCATAGACACAGCATATTGGATAGGCAATCACTTAAATGAAACTACAAACCTCAGATTTCCCACTTCCTGGTTGGATTTGTCTCAGGTTTTCCATATGAGTTCTGTTATACTCACAGACATCATTCAAACAGTTTTAGAAACTTCCGAGTGTTTTCTATCCAATACTACTAATACTATGATTGTATTAGGATCTGGGACAGAGTAGCAGGTAGTTTACTCTGGGCACCTTATTCATCCAAGCTACTCAATACTGCCCCCCTGTCACGAAGAAGTTAAATGTGCTGAGAATGTTCCAAAGCCAAGAAACTATCCTTCACCATTCCCAGAAAGTTGTGGGTGGTTCATGGTTTAATCTCTCGCTTCCCTCCCCTCTCTCTCCTTCATCTCTCTTCCCTCCCCTCTCTTTCCTTCATCTCTCTTCCCTCCCCTCTCTTTCCTTCATCTCTCTTCCCTCCCCTCTCTCTCCTTCATCTCTCTTCCCTCCCCTCTCTCTCCTTCATCTCTCTTCCCTCCCCTCTCTCTCTTTCATCTCTCTTCCCTCCCTTCTCTCTCCATCTCTCTTCCCTCCCTTCTCTCTCCATCTCTCTCCCCTCCCCTCTCTCGTCTTCATCTCTCTTCCCTCCCCTCTCTCGCCTTCATCTCTCTTCCCTCCCTTCTCTCTCCATCTCTCTTCCCTCCCCTCTCTCTCCTTCATCTCTCTTCCTTCCCTTCTCTCTCTCCATCTCTCTTCCCTCCCCTCTCTCGCCTTCATCTCTCTTCCCTCCCTTCTCTTTCCATCTCTCCTCCCTCCCCTCTCTCGCCTTCATCTCTCTTCCCTCCCCTCTCATTCTTTCATCTCTCATCCATCCCTCTCTCTCTCCTTTAACTCTCTCTTTCTCTTCCTTATTGCTCATCTCTCTCTGTCCTTTGCACTTCTCTCTCTCCTTCCTCTCTTTCTTGCTCTCTCCTCTCGCATGCTCCGATATGACCTTCTTCATCACATTTATCATTCACAAACGACTCTGAGCTGAAATGGCGACACATTCGTTTTAAAACAGGGAGCCTCCACCAACCTGTCTGTGTTCATAGCAGTGTTTTGCATAATATTAGATGTCAAGCTGACAGAGTCATTTTCCATTTCTTTCGATCTCTCTCTCTCTAACACACCCACGCACCCACCCACACGCACGCACGCACGCAAACACACACACGCACGCACGCACGCAAACACACACACGCACACACACACACACACACACACACACACACACACACACACACACACACACACACACACACACACACACACAGCTTGCCTTCCCTTTGTATCACTCTGAAACAGGTTCTTATTTGTCATCCTGTCAGTGTGTTTGGTGAAGTATGGTTTCAGTGAACCACCCATTGATCTATTATAAGGATTCAGTGGAACTCCCAGTGTTCTATCATATGGTTTCAGTGGAACCCCCAGTGGTCTATCATATGGTTTCAGTGGAACCCCCAGTGGTCTATCCTATGGTTTCAGTGAACCCCCAGTGTTCTATCCTATGGTTTCAGTGGAACCCCCAGTGGTCTATCCTATGGTTTCAGTGAACCCCCAGTGGTCTATCCTATGGTTTCAGTGGAACCCCCAGTGGTCAATCCTATGGTTTCAGTGGAACCCCCAGTGGTCAATCCTATGGTTTCAGTGGAACCCCCAGTGTTCTATCATATGGTTTCAGTGGAACCCCCAGTGGTCTATCCTATGGTTTCAGTGGAACCCCCAGTGGTCTATCCTATGGTTTCAGTGAACCCCCAGTGTTCTATCCTAAGGATTCAGTTTACCCCCAGTGTTCTTTCATGTTGATTCAGTGGACCCCAATTGTTCTGTCTTATGGATTCAGTATACCCCAAAGTATTCTATCCTATGTATTCAATAGATCGCCAGTGTTCTATCCTATGTATTCAGTGTTCCACCAGTGTTATATCCTGTTGATTCAGTTGATTCAGATGATTCAGTGGTCTACACTGTTGATTCAGTGGACCCCCAGTGTTTTATCCTATGGATTCAGTGTACCCCCAGTGTACTATCCTATTGATTCAGTGTACCCCCAGTGTTCTGTCCTGTTGATTCAGTTGATCCTCCAGTGGTCTATGCTGTTGATTCAGTGGACCCGCCAGCGGCTTATCCTATGGATTCAGAAGGCCCCCCCGTGTTCTATCCTATGGATTTAGTGGACCCCCAGTGGTCTATACTATAGATTGAGTTTACCCCCAGTGTTCTAATATATGGATTCAGTGGATCTGTCATGACTCCTACCGAAGGTGGCTCCCCTTCCTGTTCGGGTGGCGCTCGGCGGGATTGCAGGCCCGCCTGCTGGTTGTGCGGGATTGTACGATGTACGTGTGTACACGTCTGTGTGTCATGGTTTTCCTATTTTCTTGGGTTTTTGCTGGAATGTTTAAGTCCCCGTGTTTGGGGCATTTGTTTTGGTTGGGCGCCCCGTGTTCCGTGTGGTTGGCGTATGTTCACCGTCGTTGTGCATTAAAAGGTATTAGCACTACCCTGAACTCTCTGCTTCCTGCGCCTGACTTCTCACCCACTACACCCCGGACGTTACAGGATCCCCAGTGATACATCCTTGTATCCTTGTAACTTGTATTCTATCCTATGAATTCAGTGGAGCCCCCCGGTTCTATCCTATGGATTCAGTGGACACCGAGTGTTCTATCCTGTTGATTCAGTGGGACCCCCCAGTGTTCTATCTTCTGGATTCAGTGTACCCCCAGTGTTCTATCTTCTGGATTCAGTGTACCCCCAGTGTACTATCCTATTGATTCAGTGTACCCCCAGTGTTCTATCCTATGGATTCAGTGTACCCCCAGTGTTCTATCCTATGGATTCAGTGGATCTCCAGTGTGCTATCCTATTGATTCAGTGGATCTCCAGTGAACTATCCTATTGATTCAGTGGATCTCCAGTGTACTATCCTATTGATTCAGTGGATCTCCAGTGTACTATCCTATTGATTCAGTGGATCTCCAGTGTGCTATCCTATTGATTCGGTGGATCTCCAGTGTTCAGGCCTTTGGATTCAGTGTACCCCCAGTGTTCTATCATATGGAATCAGTGGAACCCCAGTGTTCTATCCTATGGATTCAGTGGAACACCAGTGTTCTATCCTATGGATTCAGTGGAACCCCAGTGTTCTATGATATGGAATCAGTGGAACCCCAGTGTTCTATCCTATGGATTCAGTGTACCCCCAGTGTTCTATCCTATGGAATCAGTGGAACCCCAGTGTTCTATCCTATGGAATCAGTGGAACCCCAGTGGTCTATCCCAACCTCTCTCAGAGGACATTGGCAGTGTTGGCCTCCAACTTGAAAAGCATCCTACGATTGACTAACCTTCTAGGGATTCACCTTCACATCCACAGTTTCTCTGTGTTTTTTTTATTCATACCTAAAAAAGTAGCATTCCAATATAGAATAGCTGTCCCTTCTCAAGGGAACTTTTCTGCAAGGCAACTTGTAATACAATTTTGAGTCTAGTAACCCACCCTTCCTCACATAATACATGATCCAGTATATCTAAAAGTATATCCAGTATATCTAATAATTTTGATTTAAACATGACTGATACACATATGCAGAGATCTTGTATGTTTAGATTGTAAAGATATGGATAAGTAAAGAAAAAGAAAGTCACATTGTCCTAGAGAGATTTGCACGGTTTTCAAAAAATGTCACGCCAGCTTAAGCCTACACAAATACAGCTCTTATTTTAAGGATTTATAAAACCTGATTTTGAAATGTACTGCTAGACTGAGGGACAATACATATAATTGTATGTGTGGGGTACAGAGATGACGTATCCATTCAAAAATAATTGCACACAGAGTGCACCAATGCAACTGAATATCTTATTTGTTGAGCACATTTTTTTCCAGAACTTATTTAGGCTTGCCATAACAAAGGGTTTGAATAGTTATTGACTCAAGACATTTCAGCTTTACATTTTTTATTAATTTGTAAAGTTTCACATGTATTTATAAAGCCCTTTCTACATCAGCAGATGTCACAAATGTGCGTATAAAACTCCCTAGAAAGAAATAGGCCACAGGTAAATGTTTGGTTTGGACAACAGTGGAGGCCAATATTGGACAGAGAGAAAGAGTGGTGAAAACTAGAGGATGACGTGGAGGAGGAAGAGGAGGATCAGCTATTAGTCAAAAAGGCGTCTTTCACCATCATGCAATCCTAGGCCCATACAACACTGCACACATGACCACTTTTCTTGACACCCTCTATAACAGACTAATCCCTAATGACCAGGGGCCAGAACAGCCCAGGTACGTTATCATCTGGGACAATGTTAGTTTCCACCGGGCTGCTGTGGTCCGCAATTGGTTTACAGGTCACCCACTTTTCATCGCACTCAATCTCCCCCATACTCTCCGTTCTTGAATCCTATTGAAGAATTCTTCTCTGCATGGCATTGGAAGGTGTATGATCACCAGCCCCACCAACACATACCCATTCTACAGGCAATAGAGGAGGCTTGTGGAGACATCGATCAGGGGTCATGCCAGTTAGAACCTTTTCCCCTCATTTGTATTGATAGTGAGTTATGTTCGGAATACACATCCATACATTGCACATTTGGATACCTGTGTGTATGTGTGTTTAATACATGTATGACAAAACTTTCTTGCAAACTGCTATGCCCTGCACACAGAAAAAGCCACAAGAGCTTTTCATTTATACCATCAGTGCGTAGTTGGCGCAAAAATTGACGCAAAAACATGATTTATTTTTAAAGGATTTGAATGGTTTTGCAAGAAATGTTTGTTTTTGCAAGATATGTATAATGTTTTGCTGGTTTGGTGTAAGGTTTTGTGCTTAGTGTGTAGAGTTTTGCAAAAATAGCCTATAGTTTCAAAGATAGAGCCTAAGCAATCATGGAAAAACTGTAAGGACATATCGTTCTTCAAGATGTTCATAAGTTAATGGATGACCAACAGGATCGAATAATAATCACAGTGGTTAATATTGGTGCAACGGGTCAGCAACTCTGGAGTAAAATGTCATTTGGCTTTTCATAGCCGAGCATTCAGAGGTTGAGAGCGAGAGAGAACCTTGAGAGGTGAGCTGAATTTTTCTGCTCAAGTGCTTCAAAGCCATAGACAGTTGCAGAATATTAGAGAGAGAGAAAGAGAGAGAGAGAGAGAGAGAGAGAGAGAGAAAGAGAGAGAGATAATTTTGAGAGATGTGAGCTGAACAAATCTTGTGTGAATTTTTCTGCCCAAGTGCTTCAAAGCCATGAACAGTTGCAGAATATTAGAGAGAGAGAAAGAGAGACAGAGACAGAACATTATAGCGTGTGGTGTTGATTCAAAACCTAATTTTGATGCGGAGTCGAGATGGACTGAACAGAATGGGAAAGCCAACTGTAGCATTACAATCCCAGTGGTCTATTGGCTAAGTCGTCATTGCAGTAATATAATGGAGATATTTTCTACCTGTAAATGAGAGAGCCACAGGATGGAGAAGTGGTAGTATAACCAACACATTAGTCTAGTGGAGGTGGAAGTAGCAGTAGGTTGCAATATATTAACAGAAGACTGGATCAGCATAGCAGAGATGACATCAGCTACTCTTTTCTCCAAAAGGGGAGAGACGGAGGAAGATGATGATGATTGAGAGCTGCAAAGAGGAGCATCTGTCACGACTGTGTAAGCAATGCAGGAAGTAGCTGTAGTAGCAAGAAAACAGAATGACTTTCATTGTAACTAAAGGTGACAGGGTAAAGGTTATACTTGGGTCTGTAAAAGCCAACATTAAAGACGATGTCTAGTGCTCTTTGAGCCAAGTTTGTACATTACTTATAAGTAGAGTACATGCGGAAATTATAGAGGACTTTCTTGGAAGCTCTAGTAACACAAATATCAGTGTTTACTGGCTATTTCAATGAGGTGTTTCTGTTTTTGTGCAGTCCCTTATAGAAAAACCACGAGGTAAATCACATGATTTCACATGTGACATTTCTGCATTTTGCACATGTGAAATCATGTGAAACCATGTGTTTTTGGAACACTTCACGTGAAGATGTGGATTTTCACGTGAAATCAAATCGAATAAAATTGTATTTGTCACATGCACCGAATACAACAGGTGTAGGTAATCCTTACAGTGAAATGCTTACTTTCAAGGCCTTCAAACTTCTTCGGGATCAAATCCTGTTAAAACCTCTTGGGGCCACTAGTTCCCATTTGGGAACCCCCCCCACCCCACTCCCCTGAGATGTAATGTGGCGCAGGGAACGCAATAAATAATCCTAAAAATATTTAACCTCCACAGATTAGCAAGAAAAATGGCTCAAATGAAAGATAAACAAGTTGTTTATCTACCCAGCAAGTCAGATTTCTAAAATGTTTTACGGCGAAAACATAGCACATATTTATGTCCAACCACCACTGCAGACATACCTCATTAGCATAGCCAAGTAGGAAAAAATATGCAATCAACAAACACAGGATTAAAAGAAAAATCATTTCACTAACCTTTTGAAATCTTCATCAGATGACAGTAATATAACATGTTACACAGTACATTCATTTTTCTTTCAATAATCTGCAATATATATCCATAAATCTCTGTTTACAATTATGCATCGTTCAAAAAATGCTACTGCAATGTCAGGA
Organism: Oncorhynchus nerka; assembly: GCF_034236695.1. NCBI lineage: Eukaryota > Metazoa > Chordata > Actinopteri > Salmoniformes > Salmonidae > Oncorhynchus > Oncorhynchus nerka. Next base: position 14,627,420 of record NC_088418.1, read on the forward strand.
GAAATAAAATAGCTCCGGCAGATAACGTCAGCTAACAAGGAATACACATCATAAACTTTGACTAAATATGCATGTTTTACATATGTATAGCAAGATAAACTTCTTCTAAATGCAATCGCTGTGTTACATTTATTTTTAACGTTCCATTTTGCGTTCACTAGGCTATAATAGGGAGTCGGCGCTCCCATTTAGCATAATGACTCCTCAATCTTGGAGTTGACAGAAACCCAAAATTAACACATAAATATTCCCTTACCGTTGCTGTTCTTCCATCAGAAGACCTGGAAGGGTTAATACTCACCAAGTTAGCGTTCAGTTTTCAAGTCTGTGTCTTTCGGTTCTCAAACTAGCCACATTTCGGTCGAAATGTATGCAAATTTATAGTGGATGCGCACCAAAACGTCGAAAGTATACATTATATGTCGAGTAAACTTGTCAAACTATGTTCATAATTAAGCCTTAACATGTTATAAAGGTCTACAGCAATCGTGAGGGCGAACAGACACACACACGTTGTTCAATCCATCCTGAGGAAAAGAGAGAAAAACTTCACAGCGCGCATTGGGTAAACTTTTTTTTTGCGTGACCGAGACCTTTCGGCACGCTGAACGTCTCGTGAGCGCGCGATTCTCACAGTTACACGCCTCATCGAAAGCAGGCTTCGCGCTGAAGATGTAGAAACTGTTCCCATGGTTATAACTGCTTGGTAAGTGTGTATACGATGACGTCAAAGTGGTGGCAACTTTTTCCATTACAAGAGAGACTTTGGGAGAATGCATGCCCTGACACTTCTGCTTTACATAGAGACAAATTTTAAACGGTTTTAGAAGCTTTAGAGTGTTTCCTATTCGATAATATTTTTTATATGCATATATTAGCAACTTTTGACAAAAATGTATCATGTTTTATATGGGTACCGAATTCCTCCAGAAGGGGCAGTAATCAGGGCTAGCCCTAACAGGTTTTAATTAACGGGATCGATTTGACAAGATCCGGTGAAATGACAGAGCACCAAATTCAAATTAAATTATGAGAAATATTTAACTTTCATACAATCACAAGTGCAATACACACAATTAAAGCTTTACTTCTTGTTAATCCAGCCACCATGTCAGATTTCAAAAAGGCTTTACGGCGAAAGCAAACCATGCTATTATCTGAGGACAGCACCTCATCAAACAAACACAAACAATCATATTTCATCCCGCCAGGCATGACACAAAACTCACAAATAACAATATAATTCATGCCTTACCTTTGACAAGCTTCTTCTGTCGGCACTCCAATATGTCCCATAAACATCACAAATGGTCCTTTTGTTAGATTAATTCCATCGTTATAGCTACAAAATGTCCATTTATTTGGTGCGTTTGATCCAGAAAAACACAAGTTCCAACAAGCGCAACATGATTACAAAATATCTAATAAGTTACCTGTAATCTTTGTTCAAACATTTCAAACAACTTTCCTAATCCAATTTTAGGTATTTTTTCACGTAAATAATCTATAAAATGTCAAACGAGACAAACTGCGTTCAATAGCGGATAAAAACAAAGTTTTAGTACAATTCGATCTTAGTCCTCCATTGATGCTTCTGGGTTATAGTCCCGCTCCTTGAAAGTGTCAGCTCTACCGTTTAGCTCAGTGCAGATGTTGCCTGTAATCCATGGCTTCTTGTTGCGGTATGTACGTACAGTCACTGTGGGCACAACGTCATCGATGCATGTATTGATGAAGCCAGTGACTGATGTGCTGTACTCCTCTATACCATCGGAAGAATCCTGGAACATATTCCAGTCTGTGCTACCAAAACAGTCCTGTAGCTTAGCATCTGCTTCATCTGACCACTTTTTTATTGACCGAGTCACTGGTGCATCCTGCTTTACTTTTTGCTTGTGAGCAGAATCAGGAGGACAGAATTATGGTCAGATTTGCCAAATGGAGGGCGAGGGAGAGCTTTGTCTCTGTGTGTGGAGTAAAGGTGGTCTAGAGTTTTATTCCCTCTGGTTGCACATTTATCATGCTGGTAGAAATGAGGTAAAACGGATTTAAAAGTTTCCCTGCATTAAAGTCCACTAGGAGCGCCGCCTCTGGATGAGCGTTTTCCTGTTTGCTTATTGCGGTCTTAGTGCCAGCATTGGTTTGTGGTGGTAAATAGACAGCTACAAAGAATATAGATTAAAACTCTCTCGGTAGATAGTGTGGTCTACATCTTATCATTAGATACACTACCTCAGGTGAGCAAAACCTCGAGACTTCCTTAGATATCGTGCACCAGCTGTTGTGCACAATATACATTTAATATTACATTTCTAAGTGACCCCAAACGTTTGAACGGTAGTGTATGTATACCGCCACCCCTTGTCTTACAAGAGGCTGCTGTTCTATCCTGCCGATCCAATAATTACACATTATTCAACATGTCCTCACTTGGGATTTGTATTCAACCTCTTGGTTGCTATGCCACCATTTCGGTCTTATGTAGTTACATTTTAATTGGGTTTTTACATAGGTAAAAAGTAGAGACTCAGAGCTACACAATGACATATCATACACTGCATTGTTGAGGAACAATGGGAAAGGAATTCTGCTTTGAAAGTGGATCAACTTGTAAAATTACTTTTAAGAAAAGGTCCTTTGAATGTTTTGGTACCTACTGGATAGCTCTCCTTTGTCTTCACCAATTCAGCATTGTTCACACCCTCTTACACCAGCCCCACTCATCTCTTTAAGGGCTCACATGTGAGGTCATGTGCTAAAATGTGAGTAGTGTAGTAAAGATAAAGACTAAAAGTGGTGGTAATAAAGAACAATTCCAAAAAAACTGAGTGTCCAGATAAAAATATTTTATAAATATTAGATGACGCTTACCCAGACACACTTGTCTTAATTAATGGGTCATGTGAAAGAAATGCTATAACCTCCAGCCACATCCAGTGGTGTAAAAAGTACTAAATTGTCATACTTGAGTAAAAGTAAAGATACCTTAATTGAAAATGACTGAAATAAAAGTAAAAGTCACCCAGTAAAATACTACTTGAGTAGAAGTCTAAAAGTATTTGGTTTTAAAAATACTTAATTATCAAAAGTAAATGGAATTGCTAAAATGTACTTAAGTATCAAAAGTAAATTATTTTCAAATTCCTTATAATTAAACCAGACGGCCCAATTGTGTTTTTATTTTTTTTTACAGATAGCCAGGGTCACACTGAAACAATCATACATAATTTACAAACAAACCATTTGTCTTTAGTGAGTCTGCCAGATCAAATGCGCTAGCGATGAACGGGGATGTTCTCTTGATAAGTGTGTGAATTGAACAATTTTCGTGTCAAAATGTCAGCAACCATCTTCCGGTACACAGACCGTTCACTCTGAACAAGCAGGAGATGCTGCTCATGCTTCTCCAGCTTGGCTGACTTAACAGTGTAACGGTTTTCTTCCGTTGAAGGAGAGTCGGACCAAAATGCAGCGTGGTTAGTTCGATACATCTTTAAATAATGATGAAACACGAACAATACAAAAACAACAAACGGAATGTGGAAACCTATACAGCCTATCTGGTGACAACTAACACAGAGACAGGAACAATCACCCACGAAACACTCAAAGAATATGGCTGCCTAAATATGGTTCCCAATCAGAGACAACGAAAATCACCTGCCTCTGATTAAGAACCGCCTCAGGCAACCATAGACTTTCCTAGACAACCCTACTCAGCCACAATCCCAATGCCTACTAAAACCCCAATACAAAAACACACCACAAAATAAACCCATGTCACACCCTGGCCTGACCAAATAAATAAAGAAAACACAAAATACTAAGACCAAGGCGTGACAAACAGCTTCTGGAAAAATACAGAAATAATGTGAGATCAATGAAAGTAGTGCCAATCATTTTGGAGGTCAAATACAATTTTAAATAATCAAAAATGTGTTTATGGTTTAAATACCGAGTGTTTTCATCGACTACCAGTAGAGACACCACACTGCTGCATTTGTCACATTTGTCACAAGCTTTAACTTGGGATCTTTTGTTTAGACATGTAACGTTAACGTTAGCTAGCTAAACAATGAACTATAATCCCAAACCAGAGTACTAGCAATACAAACTGATTGTCATAGCTAGCTAAAACTAAAGTTTCTCAAATATAGTAGATGCAATGTTAGCTAGCTAGCAAGCAAGCCATCAAACTTCAGCTAGCTAGTTAACGGCAAGCTTTAAATTGCAGTGAAAACAACTTTGACAAAATTATAAACGTATAATATCAAACTGTAACTAGACTCTTACCCATAAACATGGATGAAAGCTTTATGGCAGACTGCAACCTCTTTCATTAAATAAGACGTCATGTGCCCTTTCCGCTTGCTTGGCCCATTGTTGTTGCGTCAAGTTACTCTGGTTCACACTGAAGCTTTAGGCCCCACCCAAACTCTGACCATTTTACTCGCCCTAGCAGAGCTGGTTAGGCTATTTTCATGCTATCCAGAGCGTTGGTGAATATAACTCTGATCCTGGCAACAATTTAATTGCGCTTTTTTTGCCAACATTTACTGACATTGGCAAAATTCAACCAGTGTTGAAACTCATCTCTCAGCATGTCCAGCCCACTCATTACCTCAGCCAATCATGGCTAGCGGAAAGGTTTCTTACTTTTTCTTTGGCTTAACTAACTACACTCCTAATTTAACTTGTTGCGTCGAGCCATCCCGGATCCGGTATCGTGACTACAGCCTCAAGCTCATTACCATAACGCAACGTTAACTATTCATGAAAATCGCAAATGAAATGAAATTAATCTATTTGCTCTCAAGCTTAGCCTTTTGTTAACAACACTGTCATCTCAGATTTTCAAAATATGCTTTTGAACCATAGCTAAACAAGCATTTGTGTAAGAGTATTGATAGCCTAGCATTGCATTAAGCCTAGCATTCAGCATGCAACATTTTCCACAAAAACCAGAAAAGCATTCAAATAAAATCATTTACCTTTGAAGAACTTCAGATGTTTTCAATGAGGAGACTCTCAGATAGCAAATGTTCAGTTTTTCCTGAAAGATTATTTGTTTAGGACAAATCGCTCCGTTTTCTGGGTCACGTTTAGTGGTGTGGGGGCTGTGCTTTGGCAAAGTGGGTGGGGTTATATCCTTCCTGTTTGGCCCTGTCCGGGGGTGTCCTCGGATGGGGCCACAGTGTCTCCTGACCACTCCTGTCTCAGCCTCCAGTATTTATGCTGCGGTAGTTTATGTGTCGGGGGGGATAGGGTCAGTTTATTATATCTGGAGTACTTCTCCTGTCCTATTCGGTGTCCTGTGTGAATCTAAGTGTGCGTTCTCTAATTCTCTCCTTCTCTCTTTCTTTCTCTCTCTCGGAGGACCTGAGCCCTAGGACCATGCCCCAGGACTACCTGACATGATGACTCCTTGCTGTCCCCAGTCCACCTGACTGTGCTGCTGCTCCAGTTTCAACTGTTCTGCCTTATTATTATTCGACCATGCTGGTCATTTATGAACATTTGAACATCTTGGCCATGTTCTGTTATAATCTCCACCCGGCACAGCCAGAAGAGGACTGGCCACCCCACATAGCCTGGTTCCTCTCTAGATTTCTTCCTAGGTTTTGGCCTTTCTAGGGAGTTTTTCCTAGCCACCGTGCTTCTACACCTGCATTGCTTGCTGTTTTGGGTTTTAGGCTGGGTTTCTGTACAGCACTTTGAGATATCAGCTGATGTACGAAGGGCTATATAAATAAATTTGATTTGGTTTAGCTACGAAAAAAACCTGTATCCAGGATTGTGTAAATCTATCAGCAAGCTCATTAGCATAACACAACGTTAACTATTCATGAAAATCGCAAATGAAATGAAATTAATCTATTTGCTCTCAAGCTTAGCCTTTTGTTAACAACACTGTCATCTCAGATTTTCAAAATATGCTTTTGAACCATAGCTAAACAAGCATTTGTGTAAGAGTATTGATAGCCTAGCATTGCATTAAGCCTAGCATTCAGCATGCAACATTTTCCACAAAAACCAGAAAACCATTCAAATAAAATCATTTACCTTTGAAGAACTTCAGATGTTTTCAATGAGGAGACTCTGTTAGATAGCAAATGTTCCGTTTTTACAAAAAATATTATTTGTGTCGACTAATCGCTCCGTTTGGTTCATCGCGTTTGGGTAAGGAAAAAAAAAAAGTCATTAAAACGCGAACTTTTTTCCAAATTAACTCCATAATATCGACAGAAACATGGCAAACGATGTTTAGAATCAATGTGTTTTTCACATATCTATCGACGATAAAATCCATCGTGGCAGTTTACTTTCAATTCTGAAGAAATGTAACGCGCATGGACGTACAGATTAAGCACACAGGACACCGGGTGGGACACCAGGTAAATGTAGTCTCTTATGGTCAATCTTCCAATGATATGCCTACAAACACGTCACAATGCTGCAGACACCTCGGGGAATAGACAGAAAGCGCAGGCTCATTCCTGGCGCATTCACAGCGATATAAGGAGATATTGGAACACAGCGCCTTCAGAATCCGGGGCATTTCCTGTATGAAACTTCATCTTGGTTTCGCCTGTTGCATTAGTTCTGGGGCACGCACAGATAATATCTTTGCAGTTTTGGAGACATCAGAGTTGTGTCTTTCCAAGGCTGTCAATTCCATGCATAGTCGAGCATCTTTTTGTGACAAAATATTGCGCTTAAAACGGGCACGTCTTTTTATCCAATAATGACACAGCGCCCCCATAGGTTCAACAGGTTAACAATTGTATTCCTATTTACAGATGGCATAAAATTTGTTATTAAGGCACATGAAAGTTTTTATGTTCGAGAAGGCATTTAAAAAAAAACGCACTTTGATAAAAATAAAAAAATAAACATTCATGACTCTCCGGTCAATTTGTGACTTGCAACATACACCTAGTTTCCGTAACTTCTTATGGTATAGGGGACGCTCGCGTCCCACTTGGCCAAAAGCCTGGGAAAATGCAGCGCTGCAAATTCAAATAAAATTATATAAAAATCTAACTTTCATTAAATCACACATGTAAGATACTAAATTAAATCTACACTCGTTGTGAATCCAGCCAACATGTCAGATTTTAAAAAGGCTTTTCCGCGAAAGAATAAGAAGCTATTATCTGATGATAGCACAACAGTAAACAAAGAGAGTAGCATATTTCAACCCTGCAGGCGCTACACAAAACGTAGAAATAAAATATAAAACATGCCTTACCATTGACGAGCCTCTTTTGTTGGCACTCCAATATGTCCCATAAACATCACAATTGGTCCTTTTGTTTGATGAATTCCGTCCATATATATCCAAAATGTCCATTTATTTGGCGCGTTTGATCCAGAAAAAAACAGCTTCCAAATTGCGCAACGTCACTACAGAATATCTCAAAATTGACCTGTAAACTTTGCCAAAACATTTCAAACCACTTTTGTAATACAACTTTAGGTATTTTTAAACGTTAATAATCGATCAAATTGAAGACGGGTCTATCTGTTTTCAATAGAGGACGAGAGGAAACTAACGGTACTTTTCAAGTCTTGGCTAACTCTCAACAGCGTTACCTTTTTCCAAGATGGCTGTACTTCTTCATTGCACAAAGGAATAGCCTCAACCAAATTCCAAAGACTGGTGACATCCAGTGGAAGCGGTAGGAACTGAAAACAAGTGCCTAAGAAATATTGTTTCCCAAGGAGAACCCACTGAACAGACAGAGACCTAAAAAAAACTAATTCTGAACGGTTAGTCCTCGGGGTTTTGCCTGCTACATAAGTTCTGTTATACTCACAGACATGATTCAAACAGTTTTAGAAACTTCAGAGTGTTTTCCATCCAAATCTACTAATAATATGCATATCTTATATTCTTGGCATGAGTAGCAGGAAGTTGACATTGGGCACGCTATTTATCCAAAAGTGAAAATGCTGCCCCCTATACCTTAAGAAGTTAAATTGGTCATATTTAATGGAAAATAAACCTGGCAAACATCTCACAGGCCTTACACAATAAATGCCAAAACAGTTATAAGTTTAAAAATAATATGATGACAATGCTTTAATTAGAAACAACAACGCTTGTAAAGATAATTTTAAAGCTTCTATGAAAATCAGATTTAAATAAGTTGGACTGATCCTACAGCCTTCTTAGACTCTTAGACTTCTTAGACTCAAATGTTCTTAGAGTCAAATCCGCAAAAGTTGTTGCTGCCCCTATTACTAGCATATTCAACCTCTCTTTCATATCGTCTGAGATCCCGAAAAGTTTGAAAAACTGCCGTGGTCATCCCCTCTTCAAAGGGGGAGACAGTCTAGACCCAAACTTTTATAGGCCTCAGTTTTTCACAATTCCTGACATTTAATCCTAGTAAAGATTCCCTGTCTTAGGTCAGGATCACCACTTTATTTTAAGAATGTGAAATATCAGAATAATAATAGAGAGAATGATTTATTTCAGCTTTTAATTCTGTCATCACATTCCCAGTGGGTCAGAAGTTTACATACACTCAATTAGTATTCGGTAGCATTGCCTTTAAATTGCTTAACCTGGGTCAAACGTTTCAGGTAGCCTTCCACAAGCTTCCCACAATAGGTTGGGTGAATTTTGGCCCATTCCTCATGACTGTCACGCCCTGGTCTAAGTATTTTGTGTTTTTCTTCATGTATTGGGTCAGGCCAGGGTGTGGCATGGAGTTTTTGTATTGTGGTGTGTTTTGTCTTGGGGTTTTGGTGTGTATGTATTTGGGATTGTAGCTAGTGGGGTTATCTAGCAAAGTCTATGGCTGTCTGGAGTGGTTCTCAATCAGAGGCAGGTGCTTATCGTTGTCTCTGATTGGGAACCATATTTAGGCAGCCATATTCTTTGAGTTTGTTGTGGGTGATTGTCCTTAGTGTCCTTGTTCCTGTCTCTATGTTAGTTTACACTAGTATAGGCTGTTTCGGTTTTCATTACGTTAAGTTTGTTGTTTTGTAGTGCAATTGTATTGATTCGAGTTTTACGTTTTCATTAAACATGGATCGCAATCTACATGCTGCGTTTTGGTCCGACTCTCCTTCACCACACCTAGAAAACCGTTACAGAATCACCCACCACCAACGGACCAAGCAGCGTGTCAACAGGCAGGAGCAGCCCAAAGAGGAGATACGGAATAAGGATTTCTGGACATGGGAGGAAATCCTCGACGGGAGAGGACCCTGGGCTAAACCAGGGGAGTGTAGCCGCCCAAAGGTGCAGCAGGAGAAGAGGCAACAGGAGCAGCCCAAAAAGGAGGACAGTATGGACTATACCTCTTGGGAGGAGATAGACCGGTGGGCGGTCGACCCAGGGATTCGATGGAGCAGTGCGCGGAAGGTTATCGGAGAATGGAGTTGGCGAAGCAAACTCGGCGGCGCGGACGGAAGCCTGAGAATCAGCCCCAAAAATGTATTGGAGGGGAGGCTCAGGGAGAGTGTGGCAGAGTCAGGAGTCAGACCTGAGCCAACTCTCCCTGTTTATCGTGAGGAGCCAAGGAGGAGACCAGAATCAGAGCCGGTGTTGGAGGTGAGCGAAACAGAGACTGTGAAGGAGTTAATGGGGAAATTGGAGGAGAGAGAAATGAGGGAGTTGCTGTGTTGGTGCTTTTTGCATGGAATTCGCCCGACGGAACGTGTTGGGGATTTGATGGCACCTGTGTTAGTGCTCCATACTCGTCCTGAGGTGCGTGTTAGTCGGCTGGTGAAGTTGGTGCCAGCCTCACGCACCAGGCCTCCTGTGCACATCCCTAGCCTTGCACGTCCTGTGCCAGCACTGCTCTCAAGATCTCCAGTACGCCTTCACGGTCTAGCCCATCCTGTGCCACCTCCACACTCCAGCCCTCCGGTAGCAGCTCCCCGCACCAGGCTTCCTGTGCGTGCTCTCGGTTCAGTACCACCAGTGCCAGCACCACGCATCAGGCCTAGAGTGCGCCTCGCCTCTCCTGCGCTGTCGGAGACTCCCGCCTCTCCAGCGCTGTCGGAGCCTTTCTCCTCTCCTGCGCTGCCGGAGTCTCCCGCCTGTTTAGCGCAGCCAGAGCCTTTCTCCTCTACAGCGCTGCCGGAGCCTCCCGCCTGTTCAGCGCAGCCAGAGCCTTCCTCCTCCACTGCGCTGCCGGAGCCTCCCGCCTGTTTAGCACAGCCAGAGCCTTTCTCCTCTACAGCGCTGCCGGAGCCTCCCGCCTGTTCAGCGCAGCCAGAGTCTTCCTCCTCTACAGTGCTGCCGGAGCCTCCCGCCTGTTTAGCGCAGCCAGAGCCTTCCTCCTCTCCTGCGCTGCCGGAGCCTCCTGCCTGTTCAGAGCAGCCAGAGCTGTCAGTCTGCATGGAGCAGCCAGAGCTGCCAGTCTGCATGAAGCAGCCAGCCTGCGTGGAGCAGCCAGAGCTGCCAGCCTGCATGGAGCAGCCAGAGCTGTCAGTCTGCATGGAGCAGCCAGAGCTGTCAGTCTGCATGGAGCAGTCAGAGCTGTCAGTCTGCATGGAGCAGCCAGAGATGTCAGTCTGCATGAAGCAGCCAGAGCTGTCAGTCTGCAAGGAGCTGCCAGTCTGCAAGGAGCTGCCAGTCTGCAAGGAGCTGTCAGTCTGCAAGGAGCTGTCAGTCTGCAAGGAGCCGCCAGTCTGCCCAGCGCCAGTGCTCCCAGTCTGCCCAGCGTCGCCAGTGCTCCCAGTCTGCCCAGCGCCGCCAGTCTGCCCAGCGCCGCCAGTCAGCCAGGATCTGCCGGAACCACCAGCCAGCCAGGATCTGGTAGATCCATCAACCTGCCTGAGCTTCCTCTCACTCCCGAGCTTCCTCTCACTCCCGAGCTTCCTCTCACTCCCGAGCTTCCTCTCACTCCCGAGCTTCCCCTCAGTCCCGAGCTTCCCCTCAGTCCCGAGCTGTCCTTCAGTCCCGATCTGCTCCTCAGTCCAGTGGGTTTCTGGGTGAGGACTACTAGGCCATGGTCGGCGGCGAGGGTGGTCTATCCAGGGACGCGAGCAGAGGGGACTAAGACATTGTAAAAGTGGGTTCCACGTCCCGCGCCGGAGCCGCCACCATGGACAGACGCCCACCCGGACCCTCCCTATTGTTTTGAGGTGCGTTCGGGAGTCCGCACCTTAGGGGGGAGGTTCTGTCACGCCCTGGTCTAAGTATTTTGTGTTTTTCTTCATGTATTGGGTCAGGCCAGGGTGTGGCATGGAGTTTTTGTATTGTGGTGTGTTTTGTCTTGGGGTTTTGGTGTGTATGTATTTGGGATTGTAGTTAGTGGGGTTATCTAGCAAAGTCTATGGCTGTCTGGAGTGGTTCTCAATCAGAGGCAGGTGCTTATCATTGTCTCTGATTGGGAACCATATTTAGGCAGCCATATTCTTTGAGTTTGGTGTGGGTGATTGTCCTTAGTGTCCTTGTTCCTGTCTCTATGTTAGTTTACACTAGTATAGGCTGTTTCGGTTTTCATTACGTTAAGTTTGTTGTTTTGTAGTGCATTTGTATTGATTCGAGTTTTACGTTTTCATTAAACATGGATCGCAATCTACACGCTGCGTTTTGGTCCGACTCTCCTTCACCACACCTAGAAAACCGTTACAATGACAGAGCTGGTGTAACTGAGTCATGTTTGTAGGCCTCCATGCTCGCACACACTTTTTCAGTTCTGCCCACAAATTTGCTATAGGATTGAGGTCAGAGCTTTGTAATGGCCACTCCAATACCTTGACTTTGTTGTCCTTAAGCCATTTGGCACAACTTTGGAAGTATGCTTGAGGTCATTGTCCATTTGGAAGTCCCATTTGCAATTTTATTGGAAAACATTTTATTAACTGCAATAATACTGCAACAAAAATAATGACTTGTGATTTACAGTAAATCTTTTAAGGGGCCCACAAAAATATTAAATACTTAGGATGTTTCATAAGTGAGAACAAAGAACAAATATATAAAGATAACTTTTTTCTATTACTCAACAATATGATAGCAGATCTAATTAAATTGATCAATCTTCCCATAAATCTTACAGGTAGAATAAACCTCTTCAGAATGCCATGGCTCACAATATTTTTGTATTTATTTCGGTAATACCAATTACCCCACCAAAGATATTCTCATAACAGACTATATATGGGCATATAAATGTAATAGAATAAAAGGAAAGTTTAATATCTTCCTAAGTCTGAGGGTTGTTTTAACTTGCTACCAAAGCCTTTTACTTGTGACATATATTTAAATGTACTAAAGAGGAACTATGGGTACATATTAAAGATGCTTATACTCATCCCCAGAATATTTGTACGTGTCTAACCCTAACAACTTCATTGTTAACAACACTATAACAACTTCATTGTTAACAACACTATAACAACTTCATTGTTAACAACACTATAACAACTTCATTGTTAACAACACTATAACAACTTCATTGTTAACAACACTATAACAACTTCATTGTTAACAACACTATAACAACTTCATTGTTAACAACACTATAACAACTTCATTGTTAACAACACTATAACAACTTCATTGTTAACAACACTATAACAACTTCATTGTTAACAACACTATAACAACTTCATTGTTAACAACACTATAACAACTTCATTGTTAACAACACTATAACAATATGGAAGATAGTGAAACGTATTCTACAATGACCAATACCACTCCCTAAAAACACAAACCTATGGAACAATCCTTGGATAGCTTTTCACAATTCACAGATAAATTGGTCCACATGGAAAACTAAAAGGCATAGGAACCATAAATGACTTGGTAGCAGGAAGCACATTTATTTCCATGAGAGAATTCAAATGCAATTTTGGACTGACCAATGTAGATATTTTCAAATACATACAACTAAAAGTTACGTATCATAAGATTTCGATTATAAATATTTAGGATATCAGAGCAACCTTGAGGAATGCTCATATACAGTGCTCATTCATGATTGTGTCCCACTTGTTGATTCTTCACAAAAAAATACAGTTTTATATCTTTATGTTTGAAGCCTGAAATGTGGCAAAAGGTCGCAAAGTTCAAGGGGGCCGAATACTTTCGCAAGGCACTGTAATAGGATATGCATATCCAGCTCACAATCTCTTAGAGAAAATATAAACTAGTGAGCATAACTAACAAAATTACAGTTAACGGAAATGTATGCTGAATCCAGTGTAAACTAATTTATTGAATTTACTATAGAAGATACACATTTCACAAATTCTACAGCATAATAGCAGAGACATGTTTTGCTTCAAATATTTTTTATTAAACACACACAAGAATGGTGTATAGGTATACAAGACAGGTATACAATTCTTATCTAAACATAAAAGAGCATACAGGAACAACAAGACCCAGAGTTCTGGGTGCAGAACAAATACACGACATACAAAACAAGGACACATAGAAAGAAAGAGGGAAGATGTCCCCCCCCCCCCCCCATCCCCTATTCCCCCCACCCCTCCCAACTGCTCGGGTGGCAGGGCCAGCACATGCTGCCCAAAGGTAGATTAAAATATTACAATTGAGAGTGCGTTAATAAGTACAAATTCACAGCGCCGACTCGTCCAAGTAGGAGAGGAAAGGCTGCCAGATTTGATCAAATGTTGATAATTTATTGTTCAGAATATATCTAATTCTTTCTAAGTGTACAGTGTTTGCCAATTCACTGAGCCATAATTTGGTAGAGGGCGCTTCCCTCCTTTTCCAAAACAACAAGATTAGTTTTTTTCCCGAGATGAGACCATACGAGATTAGTTGTTTGTGGGGGTTGGTTAATCCGTTTAGGGACTCAGATACTCCCAGGATTATCAGAAGCGGGTCTGGATCTATTGAAGTCTCCAAAACTTCAGAGAGGATCCCAAAAATTCCACACCAATAACCATGCAAGCTAGAGCATTGGTGCAAAGCAGTGGAGTAGTGTACCCTGCGTAGCCTGACATTTATCACATGTAGGAGATGTGTCAGGAAATATCCTATGCAGTTTAGTTTTGGAATAGTGTAATCTGTGTAATACCTTGAATTGTATGAGACGATGTCTGTAATTAATGGAGCATGTGTGGATATACTCCAAGCTCTCTTCCCATTCTGCCACGAGATGTCAGTCCCTAGTTCTTCCTCCCATTTTGCCTTGATGGCATCAGTAGAAGGTGTGCTAACAGATTGAAAAGCATCATATAGACGCGATATCAGTTTATCTGAGGTGGGGCATATTTTTATGCATCTGTCAAACATGGAAGGTTTAGCATTCCCAAATGTTGGGAGGTGTTTTCTAACGTAGTCTCTAATTTGTAGGTATCTGAAAAAATTACTTCTGGAAAGATTATAAGTTTCCCTCAGCAACTCAAAGGAAGCAAAGGTCCCTTCTATGTATAAATCCCCTATGGTACTTATCCCCAACTCTCCCCATCGCTCAAAGGTGTTATCAAGGTTAGAAGGGGCAAATGAGGGATTCCTGGCGACAGGGAGCATGAATGACATTGGTCTAAGCTCAAAGTGGACTTTAATTTGCTTCCAGATTCGGACTGTGCTATGTATAATAGGATTGTTACAATAAAGTGACATCTCCAGATTGACAGGCGACAAAATCACAGCGCCAATAGAGAAGGGGTGACACTCCTCACGCTCCATACTAAGCCAGCTGGATGCCGGGAGTACGTCATCCAACAGAAACGTAACAATGCGGAGGTTAGCGGCCCAGTAATAAAATATAAAATTTGGGAGAGACGATCCTCCTTCCATCTTGGATTTACAGAGGTGTTTTTTACCTATCTGTGTGTTTTATAATCCCAGATGAAAGGATTGATATTTGAGTCCAGTTGTTTATGAAAGGATTTAGGTATGAATACTGGGATGTTCTGATATAGGTAGAGCAGTTATGGGAGGAAGACCATTTTAATGGCATTAATTCTTCCGAGCAGAGAAATTGGGAGAGTTCTCCAAAATAGTATGTTTGCTTTGAGTTTTTGTATCAGAGAGGGGAAATTCTCTTTAAATAGTAAGGAGTATTGTTTGGTAACTACAATTCCTAGGTACGTAAATTTTTCTGAAGATAACTTAAATGGAAGATGTTCTAGCCAGGAGGTATTTTGCGACCGTATGGGCATTAATTCACTCTTGTTCCAATTTATTCTGTATCCCGAGAAGGTACCAAACAAATTGATCACATCAAGAATAGCTGGGATACTAGCCTGGGGTTCTGTTACATAGAGGAGGATGTCATCTGTGTATAGGGAGATCTTATTTAGAGTATCTTTAGTATTAAAGCCGTGTATTGCTGCATGAGATCTAATCGTCTGAGCGAGCGGTTCGATAATTAGGGCGAGGAGCATAGGCGACAGCGCACAACCCTGCCTTGTCCCCCTGTTGAGGTTAAATCGGGGCGACAATGATCGGTTAGTGAGTATTCTGGCACAGGGGTTCCTATATAAAAGCTGGATCCAATTCATGAACCTATCTCCAATATTACATTTCTGTAGGACCTTGAATAGATAGGGCCACTCAACTTGGTCAAAGGCCTTTTCGGCGTCAAGAGATATGACGGCAAGGTCCACGTTGGGTAACCTCTGAGAATACATCATATTGAAGAGGCGCCTGAGATTGAAGAATGAGTTTCTGTTAGGGATAAAGCCGGTCTGATCCGAATGGACCAATTTGCCAATTAAAGTGCTAAGCCTGTTAGCCAGAGTTTTTGCTAAAATCTTTTGGTCTGTATTAAGGAGAGATATTGGTCTGTATGACCCTACCTGTTCTGGATCTTTCCCCTTCTTATGTATAACTGTAATGAACGCTTCGTCCAAAGTAGAAGGGAGAGCTCCATCCTCATTGGCCTGAACCAACATTTTGTGCAGAAAGGGAGAGAGCATGTTGCTGAATGTTTTATAGAATTCACCAGGGATCCATCTGGGCCCGGGGTCTTGCCACTCTTTAGAGATTTAATTGTTTCTCGAATTTCATCAAGAGATATTTCCTTATTCAGGAACTTAGAATCTTCCTGGTTCAGGGCAGGAAGATTACAGTCCTCCAAAAATGTTTGCATAATTAAGGGGTTAGGATCCGCTTTAGATGTATATAGAGTCTCATAAAACTGCCGGAATCAGTCATTGATGTCTTTGGGGGAAGAGAGTAATTCCCCAGATGCAGATTTAACCCTGTGAATCATTCGGTCACTCACATTTTTTCGAAGTTGTCTGGCGAGTAATTTGTGTGGTTTGTCACCAAACTCAAAATATTTTTGCTTGGCATAGAGAAAAGATTTAGCAATTTTAGCTGAGAGAATCTGATTATATTCAAATTTTAAAGAGGTAATTTTTTTATGTTTCTCCATAGATGGGTGGCTAGCATTCTCCCTATCCAGTAAGAGAATTTGTCCCTCTAGTTCTTCCAGTTTTCCTCTGTTTTGCCTACTCCTGGCAGCCTGAAAAAAGGAGATGATACAGCCTCTCAGATAAGCCTTCAGTGTTTCCCACAATAATGCTGGGGAGGTCTCTGTGTTGTCGTTGGTATCAAAGAAAAATTTAATTTGGTCTTTAAGATATTCACAGAATGTTGGTTCTGTGAGGAGCTGAGGATTCAACCTCCAGACCCTCTCGTTTGGTACAATGTCACCCAATCTCAGGGAGAAGGTGAGTGGACTGTGGTCCGAGATTATAATATCATGATACCTCACATTACAGGTATAGGGGAGTAGTCTAGCATCCAACAAAAAGTAGTCAATTCGAGTGTAAACCTTGTGAACATGAGAGTAAAAGGGAAAAAAAAAAGGGTTCGCCGGATAGAGGATCTATCCAAATATTGGTCTAGCACACAGTTAAGGTCCCCTCCAATGACCAGGTTAGTATGGGAGATATCTGGAATCAGGGCAAGGACTCTTTTGAAAAAAGAGGGATTGTCAATGTTTGGCCCATAGATATTTAGTAGAGTTACTGAGGTAGAGTGGATTTCTCCTATTGCGATCACATACCGACCCTCTTTATCCGCAATAGTGGTTTTATGTAGAAAGGGAATTCCTTTCCGTACCAGAATCGCTGTGCCTCTCGTTATGGCAGAGAAGTTAGAGTGATACACTTGCCCCACCCACCTACACTTATTAAGTCTGCTATGAGAGTTATTCTTCAGATAGGTTTCTTGCAAAAATATAATATCAGACGAGAGTGCTTTCAAGTGGGCTAGGACCTTGCCCCTCTTAATTGGTTCGTTTAAACCCTTGACATTCCAGAAAGTGAATGTAAGCCCCGCCCTCCTCTCGTTTGTAGTTCCTATGGTGGCCTGCATACCATGTAACTTGATAAAAAGGTAAGAAAGCGCACCAAACCATCACGATCAGCAAATGTAGCACCTACACCCGAGCAGTATCCAACCCACCCCTCCCCCCCTGCAAGCACCTTTACTTCCCACCCTGTTCCCCTAATTTCCCCAACACTTACCCCCCCCCATCAACCCACATTGAACAGGCATGTACAAACAGGAGAGAAAAAAAAGGAAAAATAAAAATAATAAACACATAGAACTTCTACTAACATATGAACTGAGGAGGCTCCCGCGAGTTAAGTGTTCAGTTAGCATCTAATAAACCTAAACCGAATAAATTGCAACTTAAACATATTGCGCATTTAAGCGTCATCCTGGGTCAATCCCAGAGATAAGCAAGATATAGCCTCAAGATAATATTGCTAAGCACTGCCGGTCAAAAAATAAACCATCCGCAACCGACCTAGTCAGCCGTACCTTTACATACTGTGGGTCAGGAGATCGGAACAAGGATTTGTTAAATTAAACGTTCCCCCCATAAAAAAAAATATGTTTAGTAAAAAATAAGTAAAAATATATACCTTATATATATATACATACACACACACACATACATACATACACACATATATATATAATTCTTAGTCTTGCAGGGAAGAGTAAGGCTGGGCGAAGATGGAGTTTGTAGAGTTTGGTCATGACATCTCTGTAGTCGGCGCGATGCTTTGCCACATCGGGCGCATAATCCTCATAGACACAGGGCGGCAGTGTAGCCTAGTGGTTAGAGCGTTGGGCTAGTAACCGGAAGGTTGCAAGTTCAAATCCCCGAGCTGACAAGGTACAAATCTGTCGTTCTGCCCCTGAACAGGCAGTTAACCCACTGTTCCTAGGCCGTCATTGAAAATAAGAATTTGTTCTTAACTGACTTGCCTGGTTAAATAAAGGTAAAATAAAATTTAAAAAAATATATATATATACATACACACACACACATATATATACATACACACACATACACATACATATATATATACATACACACACATCCATACATATACATGTATGTAAACATACCCACACAAAAAAATCATATATAAAAATATATATTTAAAGAATATGTATATACATCCCACATCCATAACATTCATACCCCAGAATAACAATCTACACATTTAAAATATACACATACAAATACTAAAATGCTAAGAGAAAATAGTAATAAAGTACAAATAGTAATTATATGTACCACCTAGCACTATAACTCTAGTCGAATAACTCTACACTGATTTAAAATATACACATAATAATGCTAAGAGAAAATAGTAATAAAGTACAAATAGTAATTATATGTACGCACACCTACATAAGCACTACAGAGGGCTGGTGGGACTCTAGTCGGGAGAGAGGCCCACGGCTAGACAAAGGCAGAACGGCACAAAACATCAACTTGCTAACCAGGTGTCTGCCCCCTCCCAACCATCACCCCCAGTCCCCTGCATGCAATAAATAAATGGTATGGTAGTAAGAATAATGTAAGGATTGTAAAATAAATAACGAAACAAAACAAAAGTGGGGGAATATAAGTATATCCGTCCGAAGGTGTCAGTGATCAAACCTGGTTGTAAAAAATATGCATCGCTGAGCACAGCCGGGATGAAAGTGAATTTAACTTTAAATGAGAGCGCTGACCGCCATCCATTGGTCTGCTCAGCGTCTTACATGCTCGGTAGCCCTTGTTGAGCCCGTTTACTACGTTTTCACCCAATATGGTATAGTATGGATTCGAGTCCATGAGCAGACCCTAACACGCAATAACAAGGCACTCTAACCTGTACGGGGGATTGGTGTATATCCCCGGATAAACTTCTCTGCGTCCAAAACCGAGGAGAGGAAGGCGGGGTAATTCTTAGTCTTGCAGGGAAGAGTAAGGCTGGGCGAAGATGGAGTTTGTAGAGTTTGGTCATGACATCTCTGTAGTCGGCGCGATGCTTTGCCACATCGGGCGCATAATCCTCATAGACACGGAATGGATGCCCTTTATGTGACAGGTTGCCCCTCATTCGAGCTTCACGCAGGATAAGATCCTTGGTCTTGAAACTGTGACAACAGATGATTACTGGGCGAGGTCGTTGGCCCGGTCCAGGCACTGGGACAAGGGAGCGATGTGCGCGGTCCAGCTGGGGATCCGAATCCAAAACATCCAATCCCATTGCATCCTTCAATAGCTTGGCGAAGAAGTCGGTGGGGCGAGAGCCCGCCTCCACCCCCTCTGCCAGACCAACAACGCGAAGGTTATTACGTCTGGATCGGCCCTCCAGGTCCACCACTTTCACAGAAAGCCTCTGCACAGTATCCTGCAATGACGTGCATAGCTTCTCTAACTCGTCGATCCTACCAGCGTTGAATTCAGAAGCTTTCTCAAGGTCCACAATACTCTGGCCATGCGAAGCGACCGTTCGAATGATGCTCTCGATTTTGGTGTCCAGTTCAGCAATAGTGGCCTTAAGATCCTCAGCTATAGCAACACGTAGCTCCCCCAAAGCCCGGGTAAGTTCTGTAAGTGTCACGTTGTTGCATGTGCCTCCCGCCATGTCTGTCTCGTTGTTTAGTGGGGAGTAGGCCTCCGCTGTGGATTTATTGTCCTTTGGTCGCTTATTACTCGGCATTTTCATATAAAAAGTTACAATCTTGTATTAGAAAGAAACGTTTGTTGTAAAAAGTGCCATAAAGTAGGTTAAATTAGATTATTTCGCAAAAAAGTTGCAGGAGCCTCTCACGCACAGCCGTTCACTCCAACATGCTAGCTCCGCCCCTCCCAGAGACATGTTTTAAGCTTAAAATGAGCAATGACTCAATAATCCATGCTCTCTGGGAATGCTATAAAGTCCAAAAGTTATGGGCGGAGCTAGAAAGTTGGCTGTCCGAAGTATTACAACGTAAACGTTCTTTTAATCTGTCTGTCTGCATATTTAAAGACATGGCGTATGGGTGTGTTGTGAGATACCCAATGGGCTGGCCGATTCTCTTATCATCATTCATCTTGAAAACATGTATACTAAAAACATGGAAATCAATCAATCCTCCATCATTAACACAATGTAAAATCGAATGATTTATTACTGAAATAGTATGGGCGACCGAGAAAAACAAAATGGTGCAATTTAGGGCCATGTGGCAAACATGAATGCAGGCAATAGAGATGGGGTTGTGAGCATGTGGGTGTGGGCAGATGAGATGTAGTTGTTTGTGTGTGTCTGTCAGTTGTGGTTATTATGTGTATGGTTGTAACTGGTGTGGGGAAAATATATATATATTTTTAATGTAGGTGGTAGGGGCTCATTAGACTATTTGGTGGCATGGTCTAAAATATGTTGCATTTTTGCTAACCTTAGGTGAAAATGTTGTACCATTTAAGTGCTTTAATTGTTAAAGTTGACAATCAAGATTTGCACTGATGAGTGGTTGCTGTGCTTTTTCCCAAAGCTTAATTGCAGTACGCTCACAGAAAGTGAAATCTATCAACCAGTTGTTAGTAAGCTATTGTGACATTCCCTTGAGTATTACAGTAACATAGTGACTTGCTATGAATTAAACACCATATGGCTCTTCATCACATGCATTTATGTCCGCCATTAACAAGGGTGCAGAGCTGATAGTATAGATGCTTATAATTTATGAACCGAATACAACAGATCACATTAACTACTACAGTATGTTGCCACTCAGCAAGTGAGGCACATGTTTTCAACAGAAACATCAGTCAAGGCATGCTAGGTTACTAGCAAGGATTGTCAGTGGCAGCAAGTGTACTAGTAGCTTCCAGTCAATAAAGTAGCTTCAGGTCAATAAATATCATATTCAGAGCAACAAGTTGCCACTCAGCTAGCAGAAAATGAACAAAAACCTCTTTACAGCACAGACCATTACTGTTACAGTCACTTGACATGCTTTCCAGAACAATGTTACCGACTTCCTCAATTTACTGTGGCAAAACCATCAAATACTTAAACTGCTCCAACACTTCAACTGATGTTTGGCACAAATGCACATATTTAACCATGCCCCCAAATATGATAATGCCCCTAATCAGTACATTACCCCACCTATATTTTAAAGTGCAGTGATGACCATACCTTATATTCCAAATATTAGAAAAATCTCCCATACCTACAAGGTACCAAACTGTACCATGTGAGTTTACATGTGTAGGTTTGAAGTATACCTTTGACCTTTTGGTACACCAGGGACCAACACCATACCCTTATTTTGTAGTGTGTTAATATACACTTCTCAAAAAAATTAATGGAACACTAAAATAACACATCCTAGATCTGAATGAATGAAATATTCTTATTAAATACTTTTTTCTTTACGTAGTTGAATGTGCTGACAACAAAATCACACAAAAATGATCAATGGAAATCAAATTTATCAACCCATGGAGGTCTGGATTTGGAGTCACAATCAAAATTAAAGTGGATAACCACACTACAGGCTGATCCAACTTTGATGTAATGTCCTTAAAACAAGTCAAAATGAGGCTCAGTAGTGTGTGTGGCCTCCACATGCCTGCATGACCTCCCTACAACGCCTGGGCATGCTCCTGATGAGGTGGCGGATGGTCTCCTGAGGGATCTCCTCCCAGACCTGGACTAAAGCATCCGCCAACTCCTGGACAGTCTGTGGTGCAACATGACGTTGGTGGATGGAGCGAGACATGATGTCCCAGATGTGCTCAATTGGATTCAGGTCTGGGGAACAGGCGGGCCAGTCCATAGCATCAATGCCTTCCTCTTGCAGGAACTGCTGACACACTCCAGCCACATGAGGTCTAGCATTGTCTTGCATTAGGAGGAACCCAGGGCCAACCGCACCAGCATATGGTCTCACAAGGGGTCTGAGGATCTCATCTCGGTACCTAATGGCAGTCAGGCTACCTCTGGCGAGTACATGGAGGGCTGTGTGGCCCCCCAAAGAAATGCCACCCCACACCATGACTGACCCACCGCCAAACCGGTCATGCTGGAGGATGTTGCAGGCAGCAGAACATTCTCCACGGTGTCTCCAGACTCTGTCACGTCTGTCACGTGCTCAGTGTGAGCCTGCTTTCATCTGTGAAGAGCACAGGGCGCCAGTGGCAAATTTGCCAATCTTGGTGTTCTCTGGCAAATGTCAAACGTCCTGCATGGTGTTGGGCTGTAAGCACAACCCCCACCTGTGGACGTCGGGCCCTCATACCACCCTCATGGAGTCTGTTGCTGACCGTTTGAGCAGACACATGCACATTTGTGGCCTGCTGGGGGTCATTTTGCAGGGCTCTGGCAGTGCTCCTCCTGCTCCTCCTTGCACAAAGGCGGAGGTAGCGGTCCTGCTGCTGGGTTGTTGCCCTCCTACGGCCTCCTCCACGTCTCCTGATGTACTGGCCTGTCTCCTGGTAGCGCCTCCATGATCTGGACACTACGCTGACACTACGCTGACAGACACAGCAAACCTTCTTGCCACAGCTCGCATTGATGTGCCATCCTGGATGAGCTGCACTACCTGAGCCACTTGTGTGGGTTGTAGACTCCGTCTCATGCTACCACTAGAGTGAAAGCACCGCCAGCATTCAAAAGTGACCAAAACATCAGCCAGGAAGCATAGGAACTGAGAAGTGGTCTGTGGTCACCACCTGCAGCGCCACTCCTTTATTGGGGGCGTCTTGCTAATTGCCTATGATTTCCACCTGTTGTCTATTCCGTTTGCACAACAGCATGTGAAATGTATTGTCAATCAGTGTTGCTTCCTAACTGGACAGTTTGATTTCACAGAAGTGTGATTGACTTGGAGTTACATTGTGTTGTTTAAGTGTTCCCTTTTTTTTGAGCAGTGTATGTTCCAAGCAGTAACTATGAACCTGGTGACACTGCAGAAACATTGCTCCTCTCTCAATCAGGAGGTTGCAAGTTCAAATCCCCACTCTACATCAGGTGTCCTTGAACATGACTAGTTTTACATTGCTGGAAAAAATTGTCCATAGTACAAAATATACAAGATTTTACAGTAATTGAAAACAGACAACAGCAGCATACTGTCTTTTATAGACATAACACCTTCAAGTTGTTCTGGAAATGTACTGTATTTTTACTGCAACTTTAGGCAAAATGCAGAAATATATTCTTGCCA